>NC_086129.1:342500-382500 GCF_963921235.1 Mobula hypostoma | reverse complement strand
CGGAGAGGAGAGTGGACCGTGGGAGAAAGGGAAGGAGGAGGGACACCAGGGGGGAGGTGATGGGTGGGAAAGGTAAAGGGCTGGAGAGGAAGGAATCTGATGGGAGAGGAGAGTGGACCGTGGGAGAAAGGGAAGGAGGAGGGACACCAGGGGGAGGTGATGGGTGGGAAAGGTAAAGGGCTGGAGAGGAAGGAATCTGATCGGAGAGGAGAGTGGACCGTGGGAGAAAGGGAAGGAGGAGGGACACCAGGGGGAGGTGATGGGTGGGAAAGGTAAAGGGCTGGAGAGGAAGGAATCTGATCGGAGAGGAGAGTGGACCGTGGGAGAAAGGGAAGTAGGAGAGACACCAGGGGGAGGTGATGGGTGGAAAGGTAAAGGGCTGGAGAGGAAGGAATCTGATCGGAGAGGAGAGTGGACCGTGGGAGAAAGGGAAGGAGGAGGGACACCAGGGGGAGGTGATGGGTGGGAAAGGTAAAGGGCTGGAGAGGAAGGAATCTGATCGGAGAGGAGAGTGGACCGTGGGAGAAAGGGAAGGAGGTGGGACACCATGGGGAGGTGATGGGTGGGTAAGGTAAAGGGCTGGAGAGGAAGGAATCTGATCGGAGAGGAGAGTGGACCGTGGGAGAAAGGGAAGGAGGAGGGACACCAGGGGGAGGTGATGGGTGGGAAAGGTAAAGGGCTGGAGAGGAAGGAATCTGATGGGAGAGGGGAGTGGACCGTGGGAGAAAGGGAAGGAGGAGGGACACCAGGGGGAGGTGATGGGTGGGAAAGGTAAAGGGCTGGAGAGGAAGGAATCTGATCGGAGAGGAGAGTGGACCGTGGGAGAAAGGGAAGGAGGAGGGACACCAGGGGGAGGTGATGGGTGGGAAAGGTAAAGGGCTGGAGAGGAAGGAATCTGATCGGAGAGGAGAGTGGACCGTGGGAGAAAGGGAAGGAGGAGGGACAGTGGGGGGAGGTGATGGGTGGGAAAGGTAAAGGGCTGGAGAGGAAGGAATCTGATCGGAGAGGAGAGTGGACCATGGGAGAAAGGGAAGGAGGAGGGACACCAGGGGGAGGTGACGGGTGGGAAAGGTCAGGGGCTGGAGAGGAAGGAATCTGATCGGAGAGGAGAGTGGACCGTGGGAGAAAGGGAAGGAGGAGGGACACCAGGGGGAGGTGACGGGTGGGAAAGGTCAGGGGCTGGAGAGGAAGGAATCTGATCGGAGAGGAGAGTGGACCGTGGGAGAAAGGGAAGGAGGAGGGACACCAGGGGGAGGTGATGGGTGGGAAAGGTAAAGGGCTGGAGAGGAAGGAATCTGATCGGAGAGGAGAGTGGACCGTGGGAGAAAGGGAAGGAGGAGGGACACCAGGGGGAGGTGATGGGTGGGAAAGGTAAAGGGCTGGAGAGGAAGGAATCTGATCGGAGAGGAGAGTGGACCGTGGGAGAAAGGGAAGGAGGAGGGACAGTGGGGGGAGGTGATGGGTGGGAAAGGTAAAGGGCTGGAGAGGAAGGAATCTGATCGGAGAGGAGAGTGGACCGTAGGAGAGAGGGAAGGAGGAGGGACACCAGGGGGAGGTGATGGGTGGGAAAGGTAAAGGGCTGGAGAGGAAGGAATCTGATGGGAGAGGAGAGTGGACCGTGGGAGAAAGGGAAGGAGGAGGGACACCAGGGGGAGTTGATGGGTGGGAAAGGTAAAGGGCTGGAGAGGAAGGAATCTGATCGGAGAGGAGAGTGGACCGTGGGAGAAAGGGAAGGAGGAGGGACACCAGGGGGAGGTGATGGGTGGGAAAGGTAAAGGGCTGGAGAGGAAGGAATCTGATGGGAGAGGAGAGTGGACCGTGGGAGAAAGGGAAGGAGGAGGGACACCAGGGGGAGGTGATGGGTGGGAAAGGTAAAGGGCTGGAGAGGAAGGAATCTGATCGGAGAGGAGAGTGGACCGTGGGAGAAAGGGAAGGAGGAGGGACACCAGGGGGAGGTGATGGGTGGGAAAGGTAAAGGGCTGGAGAGGAAGGAATCTGATAGGAGAGGAGAGTGGACCGTGGGAGAAAGGGAAGGAAGAGGGACACCAGGGGGAGGTGTTGGGTGGGAAAGGTAAAGGGTTGGAGAGGAAGGAATCTGATGGGAGAGGAGAGTGGACCGTGGGAGAGAGGGAAGGGGGAGGGACACCAGGGGGAGGTGATGGGTGGGAAAGGTAAAGGGCTGGAGAGGAAGGAATCTGATCGGAGAGGAGAGTGGACTGTGGGAGAAAGGGAAGGAGGAGGGACACCAGGGGGAGGTGATGGGTGGGAAAGGTAAAGGGCTGGAGAGGAAGGAATCTGATCGGAGAGGAGAGTGGACCGTAGGAGAAAGGGAAGGAGGAGGGACACCAGGGGGAGGTGATGGGTGGGAAAGGTAAAGGGCTGGAGAGGAAGGAATCTGATCGGAGAGGAGAGTGGACCGTGGGAGAAAGGGAAGGAAGAGGGACACCAGGGGGAGGTGATGGGTGAGAAAGGTAAAGGGCTGGAGAGGAAGGAATCTGATGGGAGAGGAGAGTGGACCGTGGGAGAAAGGGAAGGAGGAGGGACACCAGGGGGAGGTGATGGGTGGGAAAGGTAAAGGGCTGGAGAGGAAGGAATCTGATCGGAGAGGAGAGTGGACCGTGGGAGAAAGGGAAGGAGGAGGGACACCAGGGGGAGGTGATGGGTGGGAAAGGTAAAGGGCTGGAGAGGAAGGAATCTGATCGGAGAGGAGAGTGGACCGTGGGAGAAAGGGGAGGAGGAAGGACACCAGGGGGAGGTGATGGGTGGGAAAGGTAAAGGGCTGGAGAGGAAGGAATCTGATCGGAGAGGAGAGTGGACCGGGGGAGAAAGGGAAGGAGGAGAGGTGCCAGAGGGAAGTGATAGGCAAGATGAAATTGAGTTATTAAATCATGCAAAAACAAGCATCCTTTTCTTACCAAGAAGTACTTTATCATGTTAAGACATAATAAGACAAGTGACGTTGAGATTCTTTGGATATTGTGATAAATTACATGACAAGATGTGCTTGAAGACCAGACGGGTATTTAAACATGCACCTGAAGCTTCCAGCAAATTGTTTTGGAAGCAGTTGCGGTCAACGACGAGTTCTCCTCCCTCCTCATGTTCTGCACTGCAGACCGCAGGGTTGACAGAAGGCCTTGAGGGAAGCCATTTTGGAGACACTCCCCCCTCCCTCCCCAAGCCAGACCGAGTACGTTCTCTCAGGGTCACTGTGCCCAGAGGGACTCACAGTTTGTTAGTTCAGACCATTACCCCGTCTGGGGCACAGGCTCGCCAGAATCCTCTGTCCTGGGTCAGCTTCAAGCTGTTCAGCCGACTTCTCTTCCCCTTTCCCATGGGGACTCTTTACATCCCCTGTTCCACTCGGGGTGGCCCCGGGTGACGGGAGGACGATTCCTCCTGTGGCCTCAGCTGACTTGCGGCGTTCTGAAGGTAGGTAGGTCACCTGGACCAGATTGACTGCACCCCCAGGGTTCTCAAATTTTTTAGATTATTAGATTATGAGGAAACGCAGTCCTCTTTTATTGTCATTTAGTAATGCATGCATTAAGAAATGATGCAATATTCCTCCGGTGTGATATCACAAAACACAGGACAGACCAAGACCGAAAGAACTAACAAAACCACATAATTATAACATATAGTTACAACAGTGCAACAATACTATAACTTGATGAAGAACAGGCCATGGTCACAGTAAAAAAAGTTCAAAGTCTCTCGAAAGTCCCACGTCTCACGCAGATGGGAGAAGGAAGAAAACTCTCCCTGCCAAGCCCGACCACAGTCCGACTCTGAGTCGTCCGAAAACTTCGAGCCTCTGACCAGCTCTCCGACACCGAGCACCGAGCACCATCTCTGCCGAGCGCTTCGACCCCAGCCCCAGCCGCCAGCCTCAGGCAAAGCCGGGGATTCTGGGGCCTTCTCTCTGGAGATTCTCGATCGCACAGTAGCAGCGGCAGCGAACCGGGCATTTCAGAAATTTCTCCAGATGTTCCTCTGTACCTTCTCACGTCTGTGTCCATCAAATCAGAATTGTGCACGGCACCCTACTTACAAATACGATATCATTTCACCGGAGAGCTGCGCGTGCTGCGTCGCGCCGCCATCTTCTCCTCCCGCCTGATGAGAATGTGGAGGCGTAACGTTCTGGAATGGTTCCTGAGGACTGGAAGATGGCAAATGTCCCTCCACTCTTTTAGAATGGAGGGGGGCAGAATAAAAAGGAAATTATGGGCTAGTTAGCTTGACTTCAGTGGTTGGGAAGGTGTTGGGGGTCCATTATTAAGGTCGAGGATTCTGGATACAGGTGTACCCCACTTTACGTAAGTTTGCTTTACGCCACTTCGCTTTTACGAAAGTCCTACATTGGTACCTGTCTTCGCTAACCGAAAAGAAATCCGAAGAGGATTTTCGCTTTTACGGTAAAAGGCAAAAAGCGAAACTAGCGTTCAGCGTTTGTTTTGCAGCGAGCCATTATAGAGGCAGTGCGCACCCCGAGCGGCGAAAAGCGAAAATGGTGTTCAGCTATTAGCAAAACAAACACTCATCATCAAGCCGCCTTAGCTTTGAACTGCGTGAGTTTTTCACTACGATTGGCAGTGTTGTAACAATTGCAGAAAAGTATGACTTTAATTTTGAAAGGGCACGTAGGTTTAGGGCAGGTTTGCAGGATGTTTTGAGTGCTTACAAAGAACTGTATGATAGAAAAATGTGTGAACCCTCCAGTGTGCTGTCTGTCTTCTCAATTCTGGTAAGTGAAACTACACTGTACATACATTATTTCTACTTTATATGGGCTGTGTATTTATCATATCATTTCTGCTTTCACTATATGTTAGTGTTATTTTCGGTTTTATGTGTTATTTGGTATGATTTGGTAGGTTATTTTTTGGGTCTGGGAACGCTCAAAAATTTTTCCCATATAAATTAATGGTAGTTGCTTCTTCGCTTTACACCATTTCGGCATAGGAACACTCTACTTTCGGATGGCGGGGGAAACCTGTACTTAAAGGCGCATGATAACATTGGCCAATGTCAGCATGGTTTTCTAAAGGGGAAATCTTGCCTGATGAAGCTGTTGGAATTCTTTGAGGAAGTAGCAGGCAGGATGGACAAAGGAGAGTCCGTGGATGTTGCTCGCCGGGACTTTCGGAAGGCCTTTGACCAGCTGCCGCACATGAGGCTGCTTACAAGATCGGGGCCCCGTGGTATTACAGGAAAGGTACTTGCGTGGATCGAAGATTGGCTGACTGTCGGGGGGCAAAGAGTGGGCATAAAGTGGGCCTTTTCTGGTTGGCTGCTGGTGACGAGTGGTGTTCCGCAGGGGTCTGTGTTGGGGCCACCTCTGTTCTCGTTATATGCCAATGACTTGGATGGCGAAATTGATGGCCGAGTTTGCGGATGATACGGAAATAGGCAAAGGGGGAAGGTGGTGTTGAGAAAGCAGGGAGGCTGAGAAATAAATGAGTGTAGCCTGGGGAAAAATACACTCCCAGGACGACAAATGCTCTTTCGGGTCTTTAACTCCCTATATCCATTTTTGATGTCTTAATGCAGGAAGCGGGAGGAGAGAGAGCAGTGCGCTGTGCGTGCACAGCTGTCTGGTGAAAAATGATATCGTATCTGCTAAATAGGGGCCGTGGACAAATCCTGATTTGATGGAGAATGGACGTGAAAGCACAGAGGAACATCTGGAGAAATTTCTGAAACACTCGTTCGCTGCTGTCGTTACTGTGTGGTCGGGAATCTTCCAGAGGGAAGGCCTCGAAATCGCCGGCTTTGCCTGCTGTTGGCGACCGAGGTTGAGGTTGAATCATTCAGACAGAGATGGCGCTCGGTACTCGGTGTCAGAGAGCTGATCAGAGCTCGAAGTTTTCGGATGACTCTGGGTCAGATTGTGGTCGGCATGGCAGGGAGAGTTTTTCTTCCTTCTCCCGTCTGCGTGAGATGTGGGACATTTGAGAAACTTTGAACTTTACTGTGCTCATGGACTTCTTCATCAAGTTACGGTATTGTTTGCACTGTTGTAACTATATGTTATAATTATGTGGTTTGTCAGTTTTTTCAGTCTTGGTTTGTCCTGTGTTTTGTGATATCACACCGGAGGAAATAGTGTATCATTTCTTAATGCATGCATTACTAAATGACAATAAAAGAGGACTACGTGTCTTCGTAATCTAAAAATAAAAACAACAAAATGAATTTGAAAAAAAGAGACACAGTTCCTGCTGTTACAATCTCAGCTTAAGTTCAGTCCACACCCTTGTTACATATGCAGTCTGAAAATAACTAAATACAGAACCAATTCTAAAAAACAAGAATACAAACAATGTTAGAATCCCACCAACCCTGTACCTTATATAGAACATCAAAAATATGAATAAGTAAATAAAGATATCCGTTAGTCTTGCGAGACCATGGATCTGCACCTGGAAAGTCTTCACTCTCCAGGGCGCAGGCCTGGGCAAGGTTGTATGGAAGACCAACAATCGCCCACGCTGCGAGTCTCCCCTCTCCACGACACCGATGTTGTCCAAGGGAAGGGCATTAGGACCCATACAGCTTGGCATCGGTGTCGTCGCAGAGCAATGTGTGGTTAAGTGCCTTGCTCAAGGACACAACACGTTCCCTCGGCTGGGGCTCGAACTCACGACCTTCAGATCGCTAGTCCAATGCCTTAACCACTTGGCCACGTGCCCACACATGAGATGAATAAGTCATCTTAACTCACTTTGGCACGCACGTGCTTAATTTCCAGACACGTGTAGGCTAGACCCTGAAATGAGTTCTCCTACGTGAACAGACACTAACACATTCACATTACTCCGTTACATTCATATTCGGTCGTGAAACGGTAAAGGAAGACAGAAACAAACCTTGACAAAAAACTTTTACAACACGCTGCCTCTCAGTTAAGTGACTGGAAAGGCGAACCTGCTCGGCCGGTAAGGAACTTCACACAACAACGCCGTCCAGCACCGACACCTTACCCGCGAAAATCTAAGGCATCCACATGTAAAACACGTCAAATTACCAATGTAGCTCCCCTGGCCACCCTCAGGGTCTCTCAGCTCGCTGTCATCTAGGAAATCAGCCCTCGGCCCCGGCAACAAAGCCGCATTCCCCAGATTAACATAACGAAGACGCCATTTTAATTAGCCTCCCCAGTAACATAAAAGTCGAAACCCCCTTACACCGATATTCTAGATTTCCGAACAAGTGTAAATGAATTTAATGGATATTATCAGATATTGTTCACCTTTCCTCACCGTATGACTAGTGTTCGACGTCCTTTCCAGAACCTTCCAACTCTTCGCTCTTTTCCACCCGCGTAAACTGATGTCGTCGTTTTCTCTTAAAGTCACAGGCAGCTATTTTAGCCTCACCAATGTCACCCTCAGGTTCTGTCGTCTGCATAAGTCTAGGGGAGACAGTCTCTGGCCCTGCCAGACGGGTGAGATTGAGGTGCAGAACCCCCTGTTTGTGTGGATGCTGCGTGATGTGTTACCCTCTTACAAATGTGTACCACAAAATAACATACAGTGCACCATATGCAATTAAATGATTTAGCTCCATAATCCTTAATTTGACTGAAGGGTTAGTAAAGAAAAAGGGCCCTTTTTATTTTTTATTGAGGTCCATCATCAAACAAACATTTCCATAAGATGTATTTCAGATACTGTACATATAAATATCATATAATCATATTTGTCACAAATCTCCACGTAATATTTATCTGAGGTATACACTTACAGAAAGGAGAGGAAAGAAAGAACAATCGAAAGAAGAAAACTATGTACAGAGTAGGGAGTGATCTCTTTTTACAACATATTCATTGACTTGTGAGAATAAAATCAGGCCTATCAGGTGTTATGTAGTTAAACCATTTTTCCCAGTATGAATCAAATTGTTCCAGCTTATGATTAACGGATGCTGTTATCTTCTCCATTCTGTAAATGCCCATTGTAATTTCCATCCATATATTTAAAGTTGGGCCCTCCTGTGATAACTATTTCCTGGTAAGAGTCTTTATACCAGCCATCAGCAGTATATTCAATAAATATTTATCTCTCTTCAACCATTCTTGAGGTATATGCCCAAAATATATGGTCTTACTCTCTAAGGGTATTTCACATTTAAAGATGTCTTGTAGGGCATTGTGTATCCCACTCCAATAGTCTTTGATAATGGGGCACTCCCAGAAAATATGGTAATGGTTTGCATTTTGATTTCCACAAAAATAGTGTAACGTGCACAAGCTGGAGCTCACGGTTTCCCCTTTGCCGATCCTCCTTCGACCTCCCCGGGCTTCGTCGGGTCATCGCTCCGCTCCAGCGCCTTCCCTCTTCATCTCCCGCTGAGCGAACGATCCGGATCGCCTCGGTGTCCGGCACGCTGCACGTAAACCCCCTCCCGTCATTGGATGGCTCACATTCCAAAGCCCCCGTTATCTCCAACCATAACCCAAACACTGCTCCTACAGAAAGACCATTACGTTAGCAGTGAAACCTTTCCCAGGGCGTTGTACCAAGGTGAATACATAAGTGCACTTTAACAATAAAAAGTGATATTCAGTGAGTCACCTGGCTGCATGAGTAATTCACATGTGTGATCCTCCAGAGGTCTGGACCATCACTTTCAGAAGAGATGTTTGCAGCTGCAATTCCGAACGACATTACTCAGTTATTCAGCTGTACCGAAAACTATTTAAAATTAGCAGTTTGAACCATAACGTCGTGTGAAGAGGCAGCACTTGGCAGGTTGCCAGCCGATGGAAGGCGAAGAGAATTTTGTCCCAGAACTTCTGCAATCAGTGAATGTGAGAGAGAAGGCTGATGATTTGCGGATGAATAGAGTTACTTTGTTTACAAAGACACTTCCAAATAATGCGTAATCGATCCAATTTTTGCTGGGATACAATCAGCGTTCACTTTCAGACATAAGTTTTAATTAAGCTCACTTTTCTTTCAGAGACAGAATTGTTTTTCCTGTTAATTTCTCAATTTTTTAGTTTGGCCAGGGAAAGGAAATGTATTTGCATTTTACAATGCAAAGCAGAAGAGATTCTGCAGATGCTGGAAACCCAGGGCAACACACACACACACACACACACACACACACACACACATACAATGCTGGAGGAACTCAGCAGGTCAGGCAGCATCTATGGAGAGGAATAAACACAAGAGATTCTGCAGACGCTGGAAATCCAGAGCAACACACACACACGCACACAAAATGCTGGAGGAACCCAGCTGGTCAGGCAGCTTCTAGACATCTGGACGTGCACTAGTTGCAGGCCAGTGCCTCAGTCCAGCACAGAGGTAAGCAGACCTGGCAGAGAATCGAGCCAAACCGGCCTCTCTCTCTCACCTCTGACCTTGACACCCTGACCATTTCAGTCTGGGTCTCCACCCAGTAGTACCATTTATTACAGCGTTAAAACTTACAGGGATGTTGCCAGGTCTGGAAGACTTGAGTCATAAGGAAAGATTGAATAGGTGAGGACTTCTCTCCTTGGGATGTCGAAGATCGAGAGGAGATTTGTCATAGTCATAGTCATACTTTATTGATCCACAGGGAAATTGGTTTTCATTACAGTTGCACCTTAAATAATTAAATAGTGATAAAACCATAAATAATTAAATAGTAATATGTAAATTATGCCAGGAAGTAAGTCCAGGACCAGCCTATTGGCTCAGGGTGTCTGACCCTCCAAGGGAGGAGTTGTAAAGTTTGATGGCCACAGGCAGGAATGACTTCCTATGACGCTCTGTGCTGCATCTCGGTGGAATGAGTCTCTGGCTGAATGTACTCCTGTGCCCAACCAGTACATTATGTAGTGGATGGGAGACACTGTCCAAGATGGCATGCAACTTGGACAGCATCCCCTTTTCAGACACCACCGTCAGAGAGTCCATTTCCATCCCCACAACATCACTGGCCTTACGAATGAGTTTGTTGATTCTGTTGGTGTCTGCTACCCTCAGCCTGCTGCCCCAGCACACAACAGCAAACATGATAGCACTGGCCACCACAGACTCGTAGAACATCCTCAGCATCGTCCGACAGATGTTAAAGGACCTCAGTCTCCTCAGGAAATAGAGACAGCTCTGACCCTTCTTGTAGACAGCCTCAGTGTTCTTAGACCAGTCCAGTTTATTGTCCATTCGTATCCCCAGGTATTTGTAATCCTCCACCATGTCCACACTGACCCCCTGGATGGAAACAGGGGTCACCGGTACCTTAGCTCTCCTCAGATCTACCACCAGCTCCTTAGTCTTTTTCACATTAGGCTGCAGATAATTCTGTTCACACCATGTGACAAAGTTTCCTACCGTAGCCCTGTACTCAGCCTCATTGAGGTATGCAAAGTTATAAGGCAAATCCAAGCAGGTTTTTTTTCCCACTGAGGTTGGGTGGGACTACAACTAGAGGTCATGGGTTAAGGGTGAAAGGTAAAAAGTTTAAGGGGTGCCTGAGGGAACCTCTTCACTGAGAGGGGGGGTGAGAGTGTGGAGGGAGCTGTGAGTGCAAGTGGTGCATGTGAGCTCGTTTCCATCATTTAAAAAAAGTTTGGATGGGAAGGGTCCCAGGGCAAGTCGATGGGAGTGGGCAGCTTAAATGGGTCGGCAAGGACTAGATGGGCCAAAAGGACTGTTTCTGTGCTGTATTTTTCTGCTTCCTCTAATAATACACCACAGGCACATCTCTTCCCACCATCGTTCGTATCTGCAGGGAGGCGCGGTCTCAGGAAGCCAAATTTCAACATCATTAAAGACCCCACAACCCCCCCGAGCCAGGCCGTCTTCTCTCAGCTGCCGATCGGGCAGGAGGTACAGAGGCCTGAAGTCTCACGTCTGAAGAACAGCAGCTTCCCTTCAACCATCTGGGTTTTGAACCAGTCAACAGGACCCTATTGATTTCAGCAACACTAAGACCACTTTAGACCTTACGACCCATTAGACATAGGAGCAGAATTAAGCCAGTTGGCCCATGGAATCTGCTCCATCATTCAATCATGGCTGGTCCCATTTTATCCCTTCTTCAGTCCCACTCCCCAGCCTTCTCCTGTATCCTTTGATGCCGTGTCCAAATCAAGAACCTACCAAACTCTCATTTAAATGCACTGAACGAACTGGACAGTGGTAACAAATTCCTTATTGTCCCAATAGAGGGCTCACTGGCCTGTAATCTACAGGATTGTCCTGTTAAACTATCAGACCATAAGACATAGGAGCAGAATTAGGCCATCTGGCCCATCGAGTCTCCTCCGCTGTTCAATCACGGTTGATCCTTTTTTAAAAATATTTCCTCCTCTACCCCAGTTCCCGGCCTTCTCCCCGTAACCTTTGATGCCGTGCCCAATCAAGAACCTATCAATCTCTGCCGTAAATACACCCAACGAGCCCCTGGTCCCCACAGCTGCACTTGGCAAAAACTTCCACCAATTTGCTCCCCTCTGGCTAAAGAAATTTTTCCGCATCTCTGTATTCAGTATCCTGAGGCTGTGCCTTCTTGTCCTAGACTCCCCCACCACGGGAAACAGCCTTTCCACATCTACTCTGCCTCGGCCTTTCAACGTTCGAGTCAGACTGCGCGAAAGTGGGCTTCCCCTTGAGTTTGGTCTCACTGAAAATATGGTGTATAGTTGAAGTTTCATTTATTGCTTTCCTTTGAATGTCGCTTATATGTCTCTACGGGCCTGAGATGCTGATGTAATTCAGGTACCCTGCACGCCCGTGTACATATTTATCTGCGGATATGACATTAAACTCAACTTTGGCCTTCTGATGGAGAGTTAAAAGTTAAAGTTAAGGTCTGCCCTGAGCCTTTGTGGCCCAACAGTCCAGTGCTTACGCCGGTTTCTCTGGCGTGAAGCAACTGAGAGTATGAGACTCCCCCCTGGATAGGAAGCCAGTCTATCACGAGGTTAACCCTCAGCATTTTGCCACTATCCATTCTCAGCTGGGTGGACCGGAGCGTTGTGTGGTTAAATACACAACACACTGCCCTGGCCGAGACTCGAACCCACAACCTTTAGATCGTGAGCCCAACGCCCTAACCACTTGGCCACACGCCACTGCTGGAGAGTACACGTCCACAATTCATTGGAAATGGCGTCATAGGTAGATGGGGTTTGTCAAGAAAGCCTTTGCCAGATCGGCCTTCATAGACCAAAGTATTGGGTACTGGAGATGGGACACTGTGCTGAAATTGTCTAAGACCACAAGACATAGGAGCAGAATTCGGTCATTCAGCACATCGGGACTGGTCCGCCATTTTGTCACAGCTGATCAATTTTCCCTCCCAGCCCCAGTCTCTCCCTGTATCCCTTCACGTCCTGACTAGTTAGGAAACTATTAATCTCTGCCTACCCAAATGACTCGGCCTCTACAGGCATCTGTGGCAGCGAATTCCACAGATTCTCCAGCCACTGGCTCAAGAGATTCCTCCTCACCTCTGCTCTAAACTGACAGCCCTCTCCTCCAAGGCTGTGCCCTCTGGTCCGAGACTCCCCTACACCGCCACCACCGCCCCCCAACTAACCAGAAGATTAAGAATCAAAAGCAATCTGTCCTGGACTGTGCCCAAGTGGCAGAGGGCGGCACGTCAGCACAGTGGCATCACAGAATGCTTGGCAGTGCCAGCGACGTGGGTTCAATTCCCGCTTCTGCCTGTAAGGAGTTGGTACGTCCTCCCGCCCCGCCTCCCCCCGTGGCCGCATGGGTTTCCTCCCGGTGCTCCGATTTCCTCCACCGGTCGGTAGGTTAACTGGGAATCGCCGGCTGTCCCTGTGCTGAGGCTGGGATTAAATCGGGGGATTGTGGGGCAGTGCGGCTCGAAGGGCCGGAAGATCCTCCTCCACTCGGTTTCTCATTAAGTAAATAAATACATCTCCTATAATGACCTAACGGGTGGGGTGGGGGGAGGCTTATGAACTGTCAATCCCAGTGAAGTTCCAATCGGACAGAGAATGCCCCATTTCCGACAGTTGCTTTCATAGGCCGCACAGCATCCGCTGGAAGTTAAATTGTGCACCGGTTTTGTTTGGCTGGGGGTGGGGTGGACTTGGGGCCAATAGATCTGAGGCGAGCTATGCTGAGCTGAGGCGGCGGGGTGGGGGCCGAGACTGAGGAACTGAGGAACTGAGGAATGTGTTACTGATTTAAGTGCCGGGTCAGAGTGGGAAGGTTAGGGGCAGGCCCAACGGAGGTGGCGGGGCCTAGGCCCCGAGAGCGTTTCGAATCGGTAGGCCCCGGGTCCGAGAGCAAGGAGAAAGCCTGTTTAAGCACAAGGTCAGATCGAAAAGGTCAGAGTGTCAGGCCCAATGGAGGCGGTGGGGCCTAGGCCCCGAGAGCATTTCAAAGCGTTAGGCCCCGGGTCCGAGAGCTCCAGCTTGTGCACGTTACAAAATTTTTGTGGAAATCAAAATGCAAACCATTATCATATTTTCTGGGAGTGCCCCGTTATCAAAGACTATTGGAGTGGGATACACAATGCCCTACAAGACATCTTTAAATGTGAAATACCCTTAGAGAGTAAGACCATATATTTTGGGCATATACCTCAAGAATGGTTGAAGAGAGATAAATATTTATTGAATATACTGCTGGTGGCTGGTAAAAAGACGCTTTCCAGGAAATGATTATCACAGGAGAGCCCAACTTTAAATATACGGATGGAAATTACAATGGGCATTTACAGAATGGAGAAGATAACAGCATCTGTTAATCATAAGCTGGAACAATTTGATTCATACTGGGAAAAGTAGTTTAACTACATAACACCTGATAGGCCTGATTTTATTCTCACAAGTCAATGAATATGTTGTAAAAAGAGATCACTCCCTACTTTGTACATAGTTTTCTTCTTTCGATTGTTCTTTCTTTCCTCTCCTTTCTGTAAGCGTATACCTCAGATAAATATTATGTGGAGATTTGTGACAAATATGATTATATGATATTTATATCCAATATCTGAAATACATCTTATGGGGATGTTTGATGATGAAATTCAATAAAAAATAAATTACAAAAAAGAAAGAAAAGGTTGGAGCGTCAGGCCCAATAGAGGCGGTGGGGCCTAGGCCCTGAGATCGTTTTGAAGCGGTAGGCCCCGGGTCTGAGAGCGAGGAGCAAGGCAGTGTTTTGCCAGTTTAAGCATCAGGCTGGATTGAAAAGGTCAGGGTGTCAGGTCCGGAGGGGAGGGACCATCCAGTATTCAGCTTGCAGTTCGGTGAGGTTCGCTTGCCTCCGCACTGAACCGAGGTCATAGACTGTAACTAACGGGCTCCTGAATCAACTACACTGACAACTGACTTTGTGGCTGTATTGGCGAACTTCAGTTCTGAATGTTATTTGCTTACTTTTTATTGTTTCCACAGCCTATTCTCTTCTTTCAGTCTTCCTTTTTAAAAATGGGTTCTATTAGGTTTCCGTCACGGTCCTGATTGGTTATTCCCTGGTTCCCTTTAAATTTCCTTTGTGTCATGATCAGGACCGTTGACTCCTTGTTTTCCTTTGATTCATTGTTTCCCCGTGTTTCTTGGGCTCTGCAATTAAAGGGACTTGATTCTCAGCCGAACCAGTAGTATATAGTGTCGGGCTTACAGCTGCTCGGCGCTAGACCGTTACCTGATGTCACCTCACGTCACCAAAGCAAGTGTGAGCAAGACGCCTTGCCGGAGTGAGCCAAGTCACGTCTCTGGAGCAAGTCGAGTTGTCTCCCCGAAGCGAGCACCAGTAAGTCGCCTCTACTCGCCAGAGCCAGCCCGCCAAGTTACCGCGCCTGAGCGAGCCCGCTATGCTATCACACCAGAGCAGCTCCGTCAAGTTAACCTGCCGGAGTGAGTCAAGAGCCGCCGTCTGTAGTCCCAGGGGCCGAGTCGAGAGCTCGTCACTACTTGGAGCTAATTTGTGCCAAGATAAAGAACTGTCTATCGTTGTGTGCTTTTGTCTCTTCGTGTCCTCACCTCTGCTGGGTAGGTCCGGCCGTTTGCCGCTGCCCTGAGTTGGGAAATGTCTCTTCGTGTCCTCGCCTCTGCTGGGTAGGTCTGGCCATTTGCCGCTACCCTGAGTTGGAAACTATCTCTTTGTGTCCTCGCCTCCGCGGGGTAGGTCCGGCCGTTTGCCGCTACCCTGAGTGGGGAACTGTCTCTTCATGTCTTCGCCTCTGTTGGGTAGGTCTGACTGTTTGCCGCTACCCTGAATTGGGAACTATCTCTTCGTGTCCTCGCCTCCGCTGGGTAGGTCTGGCCATTTGCCGCTGCCCTGAGTTGGGAACTATCTCTTCGTGTCCTCGCCTCCGCTGGGTAGGTCTGGCCGTTTGCCGCTGCCCTGAGTTGGGAACTGACTCTTCGTGTCCTCGCCTCTGCTGGGTAGGTCCAGCTGCTTGCCGCTACCCTGAGTTGGGAACTGTCTCTTCGTATCCTCGCCTCTGCTGGGTAGGTCTGGCCGTTTGCCGCTACCCTGAGTTGGGAACTGTCTCTTCATGTCCTCGCCTCCGCTGGGTAGGTCCAGCCATTTGCTGCTACCCTGAGTTGGAAACTATCTCTTTGTGTCCTCGCCTCCGCTGGGTAGGTCCGGCCGTTTGCCGCTACCCTGAGTTGGGAACTATCTCTTCGTGTCCTCGCCTCCGCTGGGTAGGTCCAGCTGCTTGCCGCTACCCTGAGTTGGAAACTATCTCTTTGTGTCCTTGCCTCTGCTGGGTAGGTCCGGCCGTTTGCCGCTACCCTGAGTGGGGATCTGTCTCTTCGTGTCCTCGCCTCTGCTGGGTAGGTCCGGCCGTTTGCAGCTACCCTGAGTTGGGGAACTGTCTCTTCGTGTCCTCGCTTCCGCTGGGTAGGTCTGGCCGTTTGCAGCTACCCTGAGTTGGGAACTGTCTCTTCGTGCCCTCGCCTCTGCTGGGTAGGTACGGCCGTTTGCCACTACCCTGAGTGGGGAATTGTCTCTTCGTGTTCTGTGTTCTGTGTCCTGTGTCCAAGAAGAGTCCTGGCTCTGTGTCCTGTGTCCAAGGAAGAGTCCCGGCTCTGTCCTGTATCCAAGAAGAGTCCCGGCCCTGTGTCCTGTGTCCAAGAACAGTACCAGCTCTGTGTTCTGTGTTCCGGGTTCCAAGTCCAGACTCCGATGTTCTGAGTTCCAAGTCTAGGCTCCGACATTCCGAGATCCTGAGTCTCAGTCCTCGTCCAAGTCCGGGTCGCCAGTCCCAGGCCAAGCCCAAGTCCAAGTCCGGGTCCCAAGCCCAGGCCCTGAGTCGCAGTCTAAGTCCAGGGTCCAAGCCCAGCTCCAGCCACGTATATTCCTGCTTCCACTTCATTCACTCCTTCTTGTCTCTCTATACAATCCTTGCTTCCCTGCTTTCCTGGTGACTATTAATAAACTCTATTTTTGTTAACGTGACAAAACGTGTTTGTCTCCTGCATTTGGGTCCACCCGTGCTCTGCATCTGTGGCTGCCTGCAAGGGGGCAAATCTCACGGTTGTATAAAGCATACGTACTTTGATAGTATACTTTGAATTTAGAACTTCTGAACTTGGAGACGCTGGAAATCCAGAGCGCGCGCGCGCGCGCACACACACACACACACACACACACACACACACACACACACACACACACAAAATGCTGGAGGAACTCAGCAGGCCAGGCAGCATGTAGAGAGAGGAATAAATAGCTGGTGTTCTGGGCCGAGACCTTTGGTCAGGACTTCTATTTCCTGAAGATTGGTTCTCAGTTTGCCTAATCAGTAATAATGCTATCCATAATGTCATAATTCCAGAATCATCCTTTACCCCTTGCCGAATAGCAGAGCCTCGAGATTGGTGCATTAATACTGTTTCAGAAGCAATTTCAAATGAAACACATTTTCTTTTAAAAACGACACGAAATGCATTATGAGCCGCACTCTCTTGCCACTGCTACTTTGCAAAGAAACGGGTCTGTAATTTGATTTCGCATATGGTGTCAAGTGACACCGGCCCCGATTTCAGCTGAAGGTAATATCCTGGGGGAGGGGAAGGAGGGGAGGGGATTGTCAGTGTAAATGAGCTTAGACACCAGCAATGTTCTCTCGGATCTGAATTGTCCCCTGTGTGCAAAAAATCTTGCGCTGTGCAATCTCTTTGCCCTGCAACAGCAATACTGAATAAGTTCTTCAATTTAAAAAAAACAGGTTCCAAAATCCCGGCCGGCAGACTCCACCTCGCTGAGACCGAGACCGGGAAAAGGAACTGCGATCGCGGGCGATGGCGCAGTATACTTACCATGCCAACGGGGGAAGAGGGTGACAACCTTCCGTGCGCTCAAATCAAAAGATGCGTGCGTGACCGAGAGGGGACACGGGAACACCAGGGACGGCGACTAATAATCTCGGAGAGGGAGGAGAAGATAGCAGCGCGATGCGCGTGCACAGCTCTCTGGTGAAAAATGATATTGTATCCATTAAATAGGGGCTGTGGACAATTCTGATTTGATGGAGGCAGACGTGAAAGCACCGAGGAACACCCGGAGAAATTTCTGAAATGTTGGTTCACTGCCGCTGTTACTGGGCGATCGAGAATCTTCTGGAGATAAGGCCCCAAAATCCCTGGCTTTGCCTGCTGCTGGCGACCGAGATTGAGGTCGAATCGTTCGGATAGAGATGGCGCTCGGTGCTCGGTGTCGGAGGGCTGGTTGGAGGCTCGAAGTTTTCAGACGACTCAGAGTCGGACTGTGGTCGGGCATGGCAGGGAGAGTTTTCTTCCTTCTCCCGTCTGCGTGAGATGTGGGACTTTCGCGAGACTTTGAACTTTTATTACCGTGTCCATGGCCTGTTCTTCATCAGGTTACAGTATTGCTTTGCACTGTTGTAACTATATGTTATAATTATGTGGTTTTGTCAGTTTTTTCAGTCTTGGTCTGTCCTGTGTTTCTGTGATATCACACCGGAGGAATATTGTATCATTTCTTAATATGCATTACTAAATGACAATAAAAGAGGACTGTGTGTCCTCATAGTCTAAAAAGAGAATGATAAAGTAGTGGTGGTTGGGGGGGTGTGGAGGGGTGGGTCAGTGGGTGGAGGTGTTGATCAGACTCATGGCTTCCAGCACTTTGCTGTAAGTATGTCCATGATTACGGGTCAGCTGGTGGGGCCGGCAACGCGTTGGGCAGTTCTGACGGCCCGTCGTCGAGCCTCCCTGTCTGCCGTGGTGTCATCTCCACACTGAGCAGTGGTTCACCTTGCCAGGACGCTCCCTGCTTAGGTCAAACATGATGGCAGAATATAGTATTAATGGTAAGACTCTTGGCAGTGTGGAGGATCAGAGGGATCTTGGGGTCTGAGTCAATAGGACACTCAAAGCTGCTGTGCAGGTTGACTCTGTGGTTAAGAAGGCATACGGTGCATTGGCCTTCATCAATCGTGGGATTGAGTTTAAGAGCTGAGAGGTAATGTTGCAGCTCTATAGGACCCTGGTCAGACCCCACTTGGAGTACTGTGCTCAGTTCTGGTAACCTCACTACAGGAAGGATGTGGAAACCATAGAAAGGGTGCAGAGGAGATTTACAAGGATGTTGCCTGGATTGGGGAGCGTGTCTTATGAGAATAGGTTGAGTGAACTCGGCCTTTTCTCCTTGGAGCGACCGAGGATGAGAGGTGACCTGATAGAGGTGTGTAAGATGATGAGAGGCATTGATCCTGTGGATAGTCAGAGGCTTTTTCCCGGGGCTGAAATGACTAGCACGAGAGGGCATAGGTTTAAGGTGCTTGGAAGCAGGTACAGAGGAGAAGTCAGGGGTAAGTATTTTCTGCAGAGAATGGTGAGTGCGTGGAATGGGCTGCCGGCAACGGCGGTGGAGGTGGAAATGATAGGGTCTTTTAAGAGACTCCTGGACAGGTAGATGGAGCTTAGAAAAATAGAGGGGTATGGGTGACCCTAGGTAGTTTTAAGGTAAGGACATGTTCAGCACAGCTTTGTGGGCCGAAGGGCCTGTATTGTGCTGTAGGTTTTCTACGTTTCTACTACACCTCTGTAGAAGGATGTGAGTATGGACGGGCCAAGTCCAGATTTCAAAAACCTCGCACTTGAAAAAGCCAAGGAATGTGAGATTAGGTCTTGGAGCCTTTCAGCGAGAGGCTCCCGTGACGTTCCGGGTCAGGTCAGAAGGTGCCCGGAATGCAGACCTCCATCCAGGCCGGCTTTTTACTGTCGCGCCGTGGAAAAGATCCTGACCTGACTTGGTCCCACAGCTAATATGCATCCCCCCCTGCCCGCAGGGAAGGGGCAGAGAGCCGGGCACGTCACCCAGCACCCCGTGGAGGCCAGCCTCCCTTCTCTGGAATGTATCTGTGCTTCCCACTAAAACAACAACATCAGCCCAGCCCCCACGCACCCCACCTGTTCTCCCTTCTTGCCATGCGCCCCTGTGGCGAGAGTGTTGAACTTTGTGGGAGGGAGGGAGTTTGTGAGCCCCTGTAGTTACTAATTGTTAACTGGAGTCGTTCAGCCCTCACGCTTTCGGTTCGATCTTGTCAAGCTAATTGTGGCTGGCACGCGCTTGCCGCGGTCTATGATTATTTAAGGAGGGCTCTCAGTCGGTGCCTTAGTTGGGGGAGCGATGGGTGAGGGTGGGGCCAAGGTGTTGGAGAGGATGAATTACCTCCTCCCCCCCCCACCCTACTCCTCCTCGGCCCTGATTGCAATGTTTCACACGTTGCTTCCGTCTCTTCCCAGGGATCCCGCCGTTCCTTCGCGAGTGCGCCATGACCCCTCTCCTCTTTTCTTGCCCCCCTCCTCGCAGAAGGTGCAAAAGTCTGAACCCACCGACCGGCAGGCTGAGGGGAAGCTTCCTTCTCACTGGTACCAGGCTTTTAGATGAACCTCCTGCGTGACAATATCGAGCCCTGACCTCATATCGTCATGACCCTGTGCTCCTTTACTAACCTGCCCTGCGTTCTCTCTGAGCTGTGACGCTTTATAAGATCACAAGAAATACGAGGGGTGATGGATAAGTTTGTGGCCTAAGGTAGAAAGGAGTCAATTTTAGAAAAACCTAGCACATTTATTTTTCCTACACTTACACACTTAGCCCAGCGGTCGTGGAGCAGACCGATCCCTTCTTTGTAAAAGTCGGCGTCTTGGACCTCCAGAGAGTGGTCCCCAGCCAGGGGTGATTGATAGGTTTGTGGCCTAAGGTAGAAGGAGATGAGTTATTAACTTCAAACTTCCTGCCTGATCACTCAAAGAGTTGCACTGCATGTGCATGTAACGAGAGCCGTATATCTCATCTCCTTCTACCTTAGACCACAAACTTATCAATCACCCCTGGCTGGGGACCACTTTCTGGAGGTCCAAGATGGCGACTTCTACAAAGAAGGGATCTGTCTGCTCCATGGCCGCGAGACTAAGTGTGTAAATGTAGGAGGGGACTATGTTGAAAAATAAATGTGCTAGCTTTTCTAAAATTGACTCTTTATACTTTATACTTCGTTGTCGCCAAACAATTGGTACTAGAACGTACAATCATCACAGCAATGTTTGATTCTGCGCTTCCCACTCCCTGGATTACAAATATTAAATATTAAAAATAATAAAAATAGTTGAAATTAGTAAATATTAAAAATTTGAATTATAAATCATAAATAGAAAATAGAAAAATTTTTAAGTAAGGTAGTGTAAAAAAAACGAGAGGCAGGTCCGGATATTTGGAGGGTACGGCTCAGATCCGGGTCAGGATCCGTTCAGTCGTCTTATCACAGTTGGAAAGAAGCTACCCTAGGCCACAAACTTCTGAATCATCCCTCATAGGAGCAGGAGTCGGCCATCTGGCCCGTCGAGCCTGCTCCACCATTCAATAAGATCATGGCTGACCTGGCCACGGACTCATCTCCACCTACCTGCCTTTCCCCCATAAACCTTAATTCCCCTACTGTGCAAAAATCTATCCAACCTCGCCTTAACTATATTTACTGAGGTAGCCTCCATTGCTCCATTGGGCAGAGAATTCCACAGACTCACCACCCTCTGGGAAAAGCAGTTCCTCCTCATCTCCGTCCTAAATCGGCTCACTCCGAATCTTGAGGCTATGCCCCCTAGTTCTAGTCTCACCTACCAGTGGAAACAAGTTCCCTGCCTCTATCTTATTTGTCCCTTTCATAATTCAAAGGTTTCAAGGTTTCAAAGGTACATTTAATGTCAGAGGAATTTATACAATATACGTACATCCTGAAATACTTTTTTTTTGCAATCGTCCACGAAAACAGAGGAGTGCCCCCTAAATGTTAGAACCCCGAAGATACCCCCCAGCTTCCCCCTCCCACGCGTAAGTGGATAGCAAGCAACGATTCCCCTGCCCCCACCAGCAAAAAAGGCATCAGCACCTTCCACCGAGCACTGAAGCGTGCAGTACCCCAAAGACTACTCATTCACCCGGTATACAACCCACCACAGGCTCTCTCTCTCTCTCTCTCTCTCTGCCGAATAAGGGAGAAAGAGGTGTCCCCATTTCACAGCGAGAGGGGAGACATAACAATCAACTCGCTGGCTTATGATGCTAAAAGTCCGTTGCGTTGCTTTTTCCCAGCTCTGTGCCCAAAGATCTCAGGTCTCTGGGCTCACAGCTCGCACGACACACCGGTCCGGGACACCGACCTTCGATCCACCCGTTTCCAGAGCCCCGAGATCCTCAGCCTCCGAAGGCGAGCCGAACTCTTAGGCCGTATCCTTGGGATATCAAATAACGGCCGGTCGTGGAACCCCGAGAGCAGGTCCCTTACCCGCAAAGAACTGTGGTCAGCGTGTAACTCCAGGTCAGGGTCTTCAAAAGAACCCTGAAAGGGAAAATAGAGATACTAAAGATAGAAATAGAGCTGTTTCCGAAGATGCAAGGAAAGGAGTCGCTGTTTAGTTCCATCTTGACTAAGCTCTGCCCTTCATATGTATTTATAATTGTATAAGATCTCCTCTCATCCTTCTGAATTCTGAACTCTCATTATTCTGCATTCTGTTATTGTTTTACCCTGTTCTACCTCAATGTGCTGTGTAATGATCTGATCTGTACGTACAGCATGCGAGACAAGCTTCTCACTGTCTCTGGGTAAATGTGACAGTAGTAAACTGATTTACCCAGCTCCAGCGGAATCAGAACGGCAAAGCTTTTGACTTCTGGATGAGTAACGGTCGTAGTCCAGACTACCGGCTGCATTGTCCTTCTGGTGTGGAGACGTCGACATCACTGTGCAGGATTGGGAGAAGCTGCAGAGGGTTGTAAACCCAGTCAGTTCCATCACCCGCACCAACCTCCCCTCCATCGAGGGCATCTTCAAAACGAGGTGCCTCACACAGGAGGCATCCCTCATTAAGGACCCCCAGCACCCAGGACGTGCCCTTTTCTCACTGTTACCATCAGGGAGGAGGTACAGGAGCCTGAAGACACACACTCAGCGATTCAGGAATAGCTTCTTCCCCTCTGCCATCCGATTCCTAAACGGACATTGAACCGATGAACACTGCCTCTCTAATTGCTCACCTCCTCAACTGAACGTATAGTCATTTTTATTTATTGCATTGTACTGCAGCCACAAAACAACAAATTCCATGACGTACAGTTTATCAGTGATAACAAGTCTTTTCCTATTTCTCTTATTCGGTTTCTGATTCTATTTCTGCTGACGAGACGGCCTACAGGGACGAGGTCCAGCACCTGGCCACGTGGTGTGCCGACAACAACCTGGCCCTTAACACCCAGAAGACCGAGGAGATCATTGTGGACTTCAAGCATGCTCGGAGCCACACTCACGTCCCCATCTACATCAATGGAGCTGTAGTGGAGCGTGTATCAAGCTTCATATTCCTTGGTGTCCACATTTCCGATGATCTCACCCGGTCCCTGAACTCCTCCATCCTGATTAAAAAGGTGCAACAGCGCCTTTGTTTCCTGCGGAGCATCAAGAAAGCTCACCTCTGTCCCAGGATACTGACGGACTTTTACTGCTGTACCATTGAGAGCATACTCACCAACTGCATCTCAGTGCGGTATGTCAATTGTCCCGTATCGGACCGCAAAGCACTCCAGTGTGTGGTGAAAACTGCCCAGCGGATTATCGGCATCCAATTGCCCACCATTGAGAACATCTACCATAAACGCTGCCTGGGTAGGGCGAAAAGCATTATCAGGGATGCATTTCACCCTAACCATGGACTTTTTACTCTCCTCCCATCCGGTAGGCGCTACAGGAGCCTCCGCTCCCGCACCAGCAGGCACAGGAAGAGCTTCTTCCCTGAGGCTGTGACCCTGCTGAACCTCACATCACAGCGCTAAGCAGTATTGCATCCATATTGTACTGTCTCAGTACTTTTATATTTGTGTGCTGTAGCACTTGCTTTTTATTCACAGTTATTTTGTAAATAACACTATTCTTTGCGTTTCTGGTCAGATGCTAAATGCATTTCATTGGCTTTGTATCTGTACTCGGCACAATGACAATAAAGTTGAATCTAATCTAATCTAAATCCGATTCTGATTCTGATTACACGGTGGCAGCTCACTCTGAGCTGCAAAACCCTTGCCTTCCAGATGAGTAAAATTCATGGACTGGTCTCCCTTCTCGATACTTCACTGGAGGATGCTGAAACACAGAGTGTTCAAATTTCTGCAAGGTAAGCACCTCGATGTATTAAGCGGAAAATTGTGGGCATCTGGCGTTATTTGTCTGTGAGTGCTGAACCTTCTGTGCCGATAATATTTGAGCAAACTCGTCTCAAGATGCTGGATTGCCTGTGAAACAGAACAGATGAATACCATTAAGGCTGGCTGTATTGTGCTCCGAAAGCACTGAACATTAGAATCTATCAATATCAGCTCTGCTGAATAGAGTATAAACGAACTAAAATAATTAGATTAAATCATGTTTATCATTTCTACTCTTCCTCGCACATCGGAGGGTCTAAGGTACTTCATCAAACTCTACGTGATCGTAGACTGTGAGAGCATGCTTGCCCGATCTGAGTCGGAACTGTGGATTTTAAGGAAGATATTGGGAATTGAATCGTAAGGAAGATGGTCAGACTACCATCCCACGTGTCGCCTTGGCCAGCCTGTCTGGCAGGAACCGGGATTCCTGCTGCAGGCAACAGTCAGGACTCTGAGGAAACGACGACGCCGCAATGCAACTGGAGCGTGAACGTTTGTCGAGAAGTCAGGGGGCAGGGCAGGAACCCGAGGTGGAAGGGGGGTCCGATCGGAGGCGAGAGCCAATTTCGCTCGCTCTCCATGGCGCTGAAGCTATGAAGACTACCCACCACTCTCCAACCCCCCCACCGCCACCGCCCCCACCCCCGTGCAGGCTTCGGGCCTACTCCGGGCTGCTCGAGGGTTCGGTTCTGAGGACTTTAATTCTGGTTCGGAAAGCTGTTGTACGCTTCAACAGTTGGCATGAACTGTATTTTGTTTTCTTCCTCTTGCCTGTCGGGTGTTGGTCCTTTTATCTTTCTGGTTTTGCTGATCGGGTCCTTTCGAGTCTCTTGCTTTGTGAGCGAGCAAAACCTCAAGGTTGTGTGATTTATCCATTCTTTGACAGTAAATATGCTCTGAATCTCTTTTTTTTTCATGAAGAATCCCACACACCCTGCTCAAAGATTGAAAGTGCGTTTACCATCCAAGTATGCAAGCCTGAGAAATTCTTTCACAGAGAAACATCAAACCCACACCCCCCTCAGCGTAAAAAAAAACAACAGAGCAAATCGCAGGAACCTGAAAAAAAAGAGTGAAAAACACAGCATATAAAACACCAAACCACAATTCATCGAACCAGTCCAGGCACATTTAGTTCAGTTCCATCCAGCTCTGGTTCGTTGGTTATCTGCAGTCGGCCCTGATCCAAATCACCCAAAGTAGCAATGAGAAAGGAGAGACCGGAAACCAGAGAGACGTCACAATGTGAACCACAGCCTGCGATGCCCAAACAGCATCAATCAAACCTTGCCTGGGACCCAGAACCCCAACACCATCCTCTGACAGCATCACGGACTGTTTGTCCCACTCCCCTCGGGGAGGAGGCTACGTAGCGTCCACACCAGGACCGTGAAGGATCCCACCCACCCTGCTCACGGACTGTCTGTCCCACTCCCATCGGGGAGGAGGCTACATAGCGTCCACACCAGGACCGTGAAGGATCCCAGCCACCCTGCTCACGGACTGTCTGTCCCACTCCCATCGGGGAGGAGGCTACGTAGCGTCCACACCAGGACCGTGAAGGGTACCACCCACCCTGCTCACGGACTGTCTGTCCCACTCCCATCGGGGGAGGAGGCTATGTAGCACCCACACCAGGACCCACCAGACTCAAAAACAGTGACTTTCCCCAAGCAATGAGTCTGATCAACACCTCCACCCACTAACCCACCCCTCCACACCCCCAAACCACCACTACTTTATCATTTCCTGTCACAGTCACCTTCTGTACAGACACTCCTGTGCCCAGCGTCACTTTATGGACAGGCAATCGATCTGAGTGTGTGTTAGTTATCTTATGTATTTATAATGATTGTGTTTTTATTTATTTTTATTGCGTTCTTTATCTTAAGTGTGTGTGTTTTTTTTCTTGTGCTGCATCGGATCCGTGAGGGAAACGGAGAGGGGGATGGAGAGAGGGAGGGAGAGAGAGAGGGAGGGAGAGAGGGAGGGGAGAGAGAGGGAGGGGAGGGAGGGAGAGGGAGAGAGACAGGGAGAGTGAGAGGGAGGGTGGAAGGAGGGGTTCAGGGTGGGGGAGAGGGGTAAGTGGAAGGGGAGGGGAGGGGGAGTGTGAGGGGAGGGAGCTAGAGGCTTTTAAAAGATGTTTCGATAGGCACTGGAATTATGATTATGAGGACACGCAGTCCCCTTTTATTGTCGTTTAGTAATGCATGCATTAGGAAATGATAAAATGTTTTTCCAGAATGATATCACGAAAACACATGACAAACCGACTTAAAAACTGACAAAAACCACATAATTCTAACATACAGTTAGAACAGTGCAAGCAATACCGTAACTTGATGAAGAACAGATCATGGGCACGGTAAAAAAAAAGTCTCAAAGTCTCTCGAAAGCCCCACATCTCACGTAGACGAGAGAAGGAAGAAAACTCTCCCTGCCATGCCCGACCACAGTCTAACTCTGAGCTGTCTGAAAACTTCGAGCCTCCGACCAGCCCTCTGACAATGAGCACCGAGCACCATCTCTGCCGAGCACTTCGACCGCAGTCCCAGCCGCCAGCAGCAGGCAAAGCCGAGGATTTTGGGGCCTTCCCTCCGGAGATTCTCGATAGCACAGTCACAGCGGCAGCGAACCGGGCATTTCAGAAGTTTCTCCAGATGTTCCTCCGTGCTCCTCACGTCTGTCTTCATCAAATCAGAATTGTGCACGGCATCCTACTTACAAATACAATATCATTTCACCGGAGAGCTGCGCGCGCTGCGTCGCGCTGCCATCGTTCTCCTCCCGCTGACACCGATGTACACAGATTGACTGTATGTCCATAAAGTGACGCTGGGAACAGGAGTGTCTGTACATAAGGTGACTCTGACAGGAAGAAACACTACAAGACCATAAGAGACAGGAGCAGAGTTAGGCCATTTAGCCCATCGAGTCTGCTCCACCATCTCATTATGGCTGCTCCATTCTTTTCTCTCAGCCCCAATCCCCTGCCTTCTCCCCGTTTCCCTTCCTGCCTTGACCAATCAACAATTGACCAACCTCTGCCTCGAGCATACAAGACTGGCCTCTACAGCTGCCTGGGGCAAAGAATCTCACAGATTCAACACCCTCTGGTAAAAGAGATTTCTCCTCATCTTCATTGTAAAAGAACGCCCCTCTACTCTGAGGCTGTGTCCTCTGGTCCCAGAGGATAGAAATGATGAAATGGTGGTGGATAGGGGTGTGGAGGGGTGGGTTGGTGGGTGGAGGTGTTGATCGGACTCACTGCTTGGGGAAAGTCACTGTTTTGGAGTCTGGTGGGTCCTGGTGTGGATGCTACATAGCCTCCTCCCCGATGGGAGTGGGACGGACAGTCCGTGAGCAGGGTGGGTGGGACCCTTCACGGTCCTGGTGTGGTTGCTACGTAGCCTCCTCCCCGATGGGAGAGCGACAGACAGTCCATGAGCAGGGTGGGTGGGATCCTTCACGGTCCTGGTGTGGATGCTATGTAGCCTCCTCCCCGATGGGAGAGGGACAGACAGTCCGTGAGCAGGGTGGGTGGGACCCTTCACGATCCTGGTGTGGACGCTATGTAGCCTCCTCCCCGATGGGAGTGGGACGGACAGTCAATGAGCAGGGTGGGTGGGATCCTTCACGGTCCTGGTGTGGACGCTACGTAGCCTCCTCCCCGACGGGAGTGGGACGGACAGTCCGTGAGCAGGGTGGGTGGGATCCTTCACGGTCCTGGTGTGGATGCTATGTAGCCTCCCCCCCGATGGGAGTGGGACGGACAGTCAATGAGCAGGGTGGGTGGGATCCTTCACGGTCCTGGTGTGGATGCTACGTAGCCTCCTCCCCAATGGGAGTGGGACGGACAGTCCGTGAGCAGGGTGGGTGGGAATCGTCACGGTCCTGGTGTGGATGCTACGTAGCCTCCTCCCCAATGGGAGTGGGACAGACAGTCCGTGAGCAGGGTGGGTGGGATCCTTCATGGTCCTGGTGTGGACGCTACGTAGCCTCCTCCCCGATGGGAGTGGGACAGACAGTCCGTGAGCAGAGTGGGTGGGGTCCTTCATGATGTTACTAACCCTTTTCTGGCATCTTTCTGTAGATGCGTCCCTGATAGTGGGTAGGCTGGTGATAGTGATGCGTTGGGCAGCTTTGACCCTCCGTTGTCGAGCCTTCCTGTCCACTACAGAGCAGTTTCCGTACCGTGCAGTGATGCAGCTTGTCAGGATGATCTCTACTGCGATTCTGTAGAATGATGTGAGTGTAGATGTGCAAAGCCCGGCTCTATTCAGTCTCCTCAGAAAGTAGAGGCGTTGGTGATGTTGCTCCACATCTTCAGCAGACCTTCATCAGAATATTCCTTCCTTAGACACTCATTTTGAGTCACAAAACAACTGAACACTGCAACGCAGAAGCAGACCTCGATCAAAGCTCCCTGCATTGTCCTACTGCACACCTGTAGAAGGACATGAGTATAGATGTGTGTAGTCCAGCTCTCTTCAGAAAGTAGAGGTGTTGGCGAACTTTCCTAATTGTGTTGGATGTGCTCTGGGACCATGAGAGGTGACATAGGACCGGTGGGAGTAGAATCTTGGTGGGTAGAGGTAAGAAACTGAAAGGGTCAAAAAAGACCCTGATGGGAGTTGTATGCAGAGCCCCAAACAGTGGTAAGGATGTTGTCTAAAAGGGGAGATAGAGAATGCATGCCAAAAGGGCAATTTCACGATAACCATGAGGGATTTCGATGCACAGGTCAGTTGGGATCCCAAGAGGGGATTTTCTAGAGCGCCTACAAGATGGCTTTTTAGAGCAGCTCGCTGTTGAGCCCACTAGGGGGTTGGTGATTCTGGATTGGATGGTGTCCGATGAACCAGATTTATTAGAGAGCTTAAGGTAAAGTAACCCTTCGGTGCCAGTGGTCATAATATGACAGGAATTTTCTGAGCCATTTTGGGCTCCTTATTAGATTATGAGGACACGCAGCCCTCTTTTATTGTCATTTTGTACTGCGTGCATTAAGAAATGATAAAATGTTTTTCCAGAATGATATCACAGAAACACATGACAAACCCACTTAAAAACTGACAAAAACCACATAATTATAACATATAGTTACAACAGTGCAAAGCAATACCGTAATTTGATAAGAACAGACCATGGGCACGGTAGAAGTCTCAAAGTCTCTCGAAAGCCCCATCATCTCACGCAGACGGTGAACCTCCAGCGCCGCAAACTTGCCGATGCAGCATCCCGGAAGCATCCGACCACAGTCCGACTCCGAGTCCGTCCGAAAACTTCGAGCCTCCGACCAGCCCTCCGACACCGAGCACCATCTCTGCCGAGCGCTTCGACCCCAGCCCTGGCAACAGGCAACAGGCAAAGCCGAGGATTTGGGGCCTTCCTCTCCGAAGATTCTCGATCGCACAGTAGCAGCGGCAGCGAAGCGGGCATTTCAGAAGTTTCTCCAGATGTTCCTCTGTGATTCTCACGTCCGTCTCCATCAAATCAGGATTGTGCATGGCCCCCAGTTACACATATCGATATCATTCGGAACGGCCGCACGTGCTGCGTCGCGCCGCCATCTTCTCCTCCTTGTGAGGAAGATGGAGGGAGATGGACATGAGGTAGGTAGGAAGGATCAGCCATGATCACAGTGAATGGTGGTGCTGGCTCGAAGGGCTGAATGGCCTACTCCTGCACCTATTGTCTATTGTCTATTGTCTATTAGCATCTGGCTGTTTCTGATCGACCTTTAGGCTGAGACAGCACAACATTGTGGGCCGAGTGGCCTGCTCACATGCTGTACCGTTCTCATTTACAAGAGAGCTGGAAGCGGGTGGCATAGCTGTGGCCAGCCCCGGTTCAGTTCTTGCCACTGCCTGGAGGGAGTTCATACCTTCTTCCTGTATCCGCGTGGGTTTCCTCCGGCAGCTCTGGTTCCCTCCCATATTTCCGAGCATGCTCGGATTAGAGTCAGCGAGTCGCAGGGAAAAGCACGCCGCTACTCGCGGGCCGCACCCCCCCCCCGCCCAGGCACCCTTGCTGTCTTGATTTGACGCAAGTGACACACCACACTGGGCTTTGATGCAAACGAGGGCAATGAAGGGGTTAAAATGAGTCTGTTCACTGGTGCAAAGTTCAAAGTAAATTTACTACCCAAGTACAAAGAGGTCACCGTACACAACCCTGAGATTCGTTTTCTTGCGGGCATTCACAGTAAATCCAATGGCCATAACAGAATCAATGAAAGACCGCACTAGCACGGTGGACTACGGGCCTGCTAAAGACCACAAACTGTGTTAAAGGAAAGACACTACATGAATAAGTAAATAATAAAGAAGCAATAAATATTGAGAACATGAGATGAAGAGTCCTTGAAGATGAGACCCCAGGTTGTGGGAACAGTTCAGTGATGGGACGAGTGAAGTCATCCCCTTTGGATCAAGAGCCTGACGGTTGAGGGGGTAATAACTATTTCTGAACTTGGTGGTGTGGGTCCTGAGGCTCCTGCACCTCCTTCCTGATGGTTGAGGGGTAATAACTGTTCCTGAACTTGGTGGTGTGGGTCCTGAGGCTCCCGTACCTCCTTCCTGATGGTTGTGTGGTAATAACTGTTCCTGAACCTGGTGGTGTGGGTCCTGAGGCTCCCGTACCTCCTTCCTGATGGTTGAGGGGTAATAACTGTCCCTGAACCTGGTGGTGTGGGTCCTGAGGCTCCTGTACTTCTTTCCTGATGGTTGAGGGGTAATAACTGTTCCTGAACCTGGTGGTGTGTGTCCTGAGGCTCCTGTACCTCCTTCCTGATGGTTGAGGGGTGATAACTGTTCCTGAACCTGGTGGTGTGTGTCCTAAGGCTCCTGTACCTCCTTCCTGATGGTTGAGGGGTAATAACTGTTCCTGAACCTAGTGGTGTGGGTCCTGAGGCTCCTGTACCTCCTTCCTGATGGTTGAGGGGTAATAACTGTTCCTGAACCTAGTGGTGTGGGTCCTGAGGCTCCTGTATCACATCCCTGATGGTTGAGGGGTAATAACTGTTCCTGAACCTAGTGGTGTGGGTCCTGAGACTCCTGTACCTCCTTCCTGATGGTTGAGGGGTGATAACTGTTCCTGAACCTGGTGGTGTGTGTCCTAAGGCTCCTGTACCTCCTTCCTGATGGTTGAGGGGTAATAACTGTTCCTGAACCTGGTGGTGTGTGTCCTGAGACTCCTGTACCTCCTTCCTGATGGTTGAGGGGTGATAACTGTTCCTGAACCTGGTGGTGTGTGTCCTGAGACTCCTGTACCTCCTTCCTGATGGTTGAGGGGTAATAACTGTTCCTGAACCTAGTGGTGTGGGTCCTGAGACTCCTGTACCTCCTTCTGGATGGTTGGGGGGGTTTAAAAACGCAAACAACAGGAATTCTGCAGATGCTGGAAATTCAAGCAACACACATCAAAGTTGCTGGTGAACGCAGCAGGCCGGGCAGCATCTCTAGGAAGAGGTACAGTCGACGTTTCAGGCCGAGTCGTTTACCGCGAGAAAGACTACCATGACCATGAAGCCTTACGCGGGCAGGTATGTGTGCGTGCGCGACGTGCCCAAATTGCCGAGCGACGCAGACACACCAACGCACAAGTATAAATGCTCACAACACGCGTAGGCCACTTGCGTAGGGCACGGTGTCCATTTGACGCACAAGTATAAATCAGCCTTAACCCCGATAGACATGGTGGATCTGGGGTTGAGATGGTGAACAGCTTCAAGTTCCTCAGCATAAACACTACCGAGGGTGACATGTGGTCTGTACGTACCGGCAGTGTTGTGAAAAAGGCCTCTTTCACCTCAGGCAGTTGTGGAGGTTTCACATGATCCTTAAAACTTTCTACAGGGGCACAACTGAGAGCTTCCTGACCGGCTGCATCACTGCCTGGTACGGGAACTGTACCTCCCTCAATCGCAGGACTCTGCAGAGAGTGGTGCGGACAGCCCAGCGCATCTGTACATGTGAGCTTCCCACGATTCAGGAGATTTACAGAGACGGGTGTGTAAAAAGGGCCTGAACAATCACTGGGGACTCCAGTCACCCCAACCACAAACTGTTCCAGCTGCTACCATCCGGGAAACGGTACCGCAGCTCAAAAGCCAGGACCAACAGGCTCCGGGACAGCTTCTTCCACCAGGCCATCAGACTGATTAACTCACGCTGATTTGAGTGTACTTCTATGTTACATTGACTGCCCTGTTGTACATACTATTTATTATAAACTGCACGTTGCTCACTCAGACGGAAGGTGATGTAAAGATTATTTCCTCCTCGTGTATGTAAGCAGTGAAGTTCACAAGTACGAGAAAATCTGCTGATGCTGGATGCTGGCCGAGCTCAGCAGGCCAGGCGGCCTCTGCGGAGGGGAGAGAACGGTCGACGTTTCGAGCCGGGACCCTCCTTTGGGATCAGGAGGTGCGACTAGGGCCGGAATATCGGCTGTCCCCTCCTCCCCACTGATGCTGCCCGACCTGTACAAATCCCCCAGCCTTTCGCACGCGTTAAGCGGGTGGTCAACTTGGGCCAGATGGCTCTGCCCTTCCCTGGGTCTCCAAATAAATAATAACACGTTTTTTTAAAGCATTTCCTCTCCGACGGTAACCCCCCTCCTGCTTGCGGACTGAAAAGATCTTGGTAGGATTTGACCGGTCGTGTCGACAAGCAGCTCGACTCTGAAAGCAGCTTGTTAATCATGACGATAATTGTGTGTTTTCCCCGCTTAGGTGCTGAGATGCTCCCCTGTGGAATCCGAGCCCCTTTGTCAGCCTCCTGCCTCAGCGAACTACCCTGGTCCGTCCGCTGAAGACGATGGAGCCAGATCTTCAAGCAGCTGACTCAATTTCGGAATGAAATTTGTTGAGTCGGTAGGGGAGGGAAGGAAAAAAAGAGAGCGAGTTTGTTGAGGAGTGAATGTGTCGGGTGGTTGGGCGGTGAGGATTTCAAACAGTTATAAAATGCCTTAAAATTACACAGCAAACTGAATAAATAATTCTGGGCTGGATAGTTAAATTTATGCTGACTTGAAGGCAGTTTGATAATTATCATAATGATTCTAACTTCTTCGTTTATCTGCTTCTGTCTTCCCAATGGAAATGAGAATTACCAAAACAATATCCTGGTGAAATTAGCTTCCTTTGTACATCCTCGATGACTTAGCACATTAAATCCTGGAGATTTGCTCCGGGCTTCGTCTGAAAATTTGAAAAGAAAAAAGAGATGTTGACAGAAGAGTTAAGATAATGGGAAGGAGCTGTCACCTTCGTTTGACTCTAATTGGACATAATTAGGGAACTGCTCATCAAGCGGGGGTGAGGTGGGAAGGATAACGGGGTCCACAGTTCAGAGAGCAATTCCAGCATCCTTGTCATCAGTCTATGCGTTCTCTCCTGCGCCAATCCAGAGGTTCCCCCACCCCCACGGTCCAAATAGCTACTGGTCAGCAACTCACTCAAAATGCTGGAGGAACTCAGCAGGTCGGGCAGCATCTATGGAGAGGAATAAACACAGGAGATTCTGCAGATGCACACACACACACACACACACGAAATGCTGGAGGAGCACAGCAGGTCAGGCAGCATCTGCGGGAAAGAGCAGACAGTCAACGTTTTGGGCCGACACCCTTCACCAGGGCCTCCACTGGTGGTTGTAAATTGGCCTTTGATTAGGCGGGGGTTGAATCGGGGGTTCCTGTGGAGCCCAGCTCATTCTCTGCTGTATCCCCAAGTAAGCAATAGACTCAGTACTGTGGAAAGGTCTGAGGCTCAGATATCTAGCGAGGGTGCCAGAGACGTTTGCATACAGCACTGTATTCCTCAATGTGGAGCGAGAGCCAGTTTGTAAATCTTGCGGGAGAAAAGGATGCTGGGAATGGTGAGGGCGGAGAACCACGGGAGGGGGTGTGGGACGGGTGGCAGAGAAGGAGTGTCGGGGTGGGGATGGCACGAGAGCAGACACACACCCAGCCCTGAGACAACAGGCAAGTCCATTTGATTCCAAACAATCGGTTTATTGATCATTACAGAATGTCTCTCTGGTGCTTCCCCTCTCCCTTCCCCTAATCCCAATCATAGTTCCCCTCTCCCTTCCTCTTTTGCCAACCATGATTCCCCTCTCCCTTCCCCTTTTGCCAACCACGATTCCCCCCTCCCTTCCCGTTTCCCCAACCATGATTCCCCTCTCACTTCCGCTTTTCCCAACCATAATTCCCCTTCTCCCTTCCCCTTTTCCCAACCATGACTCCCCTCTCCTTCCTCTTTTCCCAACCATGATTCCCCCTCTCCCTTCCCCTTTTCCCAACCATGACGCCCCTCTCACTTCCCCTTTTCCCATCCATGATCCCCCTCTCCCTTCCCCTTTTCCCAACCATGATTCTGCCTCTCCCTACCCCTTTTCCCAACCGTGATTCCCCTCTCCCTTCCCCTTTTCCCAACCATGATTCTGCCTCTCCCTACCCCTTTTCCCAACCATGATTCCCCTCTCCCTTCCCCTTTTCCCAACCATGATTCCCCTCTTCCTTCCCCTTTTCCCCAACCATGATTCCCCTCTCCCTTCCCCTTTTCCCAACCATGATTCCCCTCTCCCTGCCCCTTTACCCAACCATGATTCCCCCTCCCTTCCCCTTTACCCAACCATGATTCCCCTCTCCCTTCCCCTTTTCCCAACCATGAATCCCCTCTCCCTTCCCCTTTTCCCATCCATGATTCCCCTCACCCTTCCCCTTTTCCCAACCATGATTCCCCATCTCCCTTCCCCTTTTCCCAACCATGACTCCCCTCTCCTTTCCCCTTTTCCCAACCATGATTCCCCCCTCCCTTCCCATTTTCCCAATCATGATTCCCCTCTCCCTTCCCCTTTTCCCAACCATGATTCCCCCTCTCCCTTCCCCTTTTCCCAACCATGACTCCCCTCTCTCTTCCCCTTTACCCAACCATGAGTCCCCCCTCCCTTCCCCTTTTCCCAACCATGATTCCCTTCTCCTTTCCCCTTTTCCCAACCATGATTCCCCCCTCCCTTCCCATTTTCCCAATCATGATTCCCTCTCCCTTCCCCTTTTCCCAACCATGATTCCCCCTCTCCCTTCCCCTTTTCCCAATCATGATTTCCCCTCTCCCTTCCACTTTCCCAATCATGATTCCCCTCTCCCTTCCCCTTTTCCCAACCATGATTCCCCTCTCCCTTCCCCTTTTGCCAACCATGATTCCCCTCTCCCTTCCCCTTTTCCCAACCATAATTCCCCTTCTCCCTTCCCCTTTTCCCAACCATGACTCCCTTCTCCTTCCTCTTTTCCCAACCATGATTCCCCCTCTCCCTTCCCCTTTTCCCAACCATGATTCCCCCCTCCCTTTCCCTTTCCCATCCATGATCCCCCTCTCCCTACCCCTTTTCCCAACCATGATTCCCCTCTCCCTTACCCTTTTCCCAACCATGATTCTGCCTCTCCCTACCCCTTTTCCCAACCATGATTCCCCTCTCCCTTCCCCTTTTCCCAACCATGATTCCCCTCTTCCTTCCCCTTTTCCCAACCATGATTCCCCTCTCCCTTCCCCTTTTCCCAACCATGATTCCCCTCTCCCTGCCCCTTTACCCAACCATGATTCCCCTCTCCCTTACCCTTTTCCCCAACCATGATTCCTGTCTCCCTTCCCCTTTTCCCAACCATGATTCCCCTCTCCCTTACCCTTTTCCCCAATCATGATTCCTGTCTCCCTTCCCCTTTTCCCAACCATGATTCCCCTCTCCCTTCCCCTTTTCCCAACCATGACTCCCCTCTCCCTTCCCCTTTTCCCAACCGTGATTCCCCTTCTCCCTTCCCCTTTTCCCATCCATGATTCCCCTCTCCCTTCCCCTTTTCCCAACCATGATTCCCCCTCTCCCTTCCCCTTTTCCCAACCATGACTCCCCTCTCTCTTCCCCTTTTCCCAACCATGATTCCCCCCCTTCCTTCCCCTTTTCCCAACCATGATTCCCCTCTCCCTTCCCCTTTTCCCAACCATTATTCCCCTCTCCCTTCCCATTTTCCCAATCATGATTTCCCTCTCCCTTCCCTTTTTCCCAACCATGATTCCCCTCTCCTTTCCCCTTTTCCCAACCATGATTCCCCCTCTCCCTTCCCATTTTCCCAACCATGATTCCTCTCTCCCTTCCCATTTTCCCAACCATGATTCCCCCTCTCCCTTCCCCTTTTCCTGAATATGATTCCCCTCCTCCTTCCCGTTTTCCCAACCATGATTCCCTTCTCCTTTCCTCTTTTCCCAACCATGATTACCCCTCTCCCTCCTCATTTTCCCAACCATGATTCCCCCTCTCCCTTCCCCTTTCCCCAACCATGATTCCCCTCTCCCTTCCCCCTTTCCCGACCATGATTCCCCTCTGCCTTCCCCTTTTCCCAACCATGATTCCCCTCTCCCTTCCCCTTTTCCCAACCATGATTCCTCTCTCCCTTCCCATCTTCCCAACCATGATTCCCCTCTCCCTTACCCTTTTCCCCAACCATGATTCCTGTCTCCCTTCCCCTTTTCCCAACCATGATTCCCCTCTCCCTTACCCTTTTCCCCAATCATGATTCCTGTCTCCCTTCCCCTTTTCCCAACCATGATTCCCCCCTCCCTTCCCCTTTACCCAACCATGATTCCCCTCTCCCTTCCCCTTTTCCCAACCATGACTCCCCTCTCCCTTCCCCTTTTCCCAACCATGATTCCCCTTCTCCCTTCCCCTTTTCCCAGCCATGATTCCCCTCACCCTTCCCCTTTTCCCAACCTTGATTCCCCCTCTCTCTTCCCCTTTTCCCAACCATGACTCCCCTCTCTCTTCCCCCTTTCCCAACCATGATTCCCCCCCTCCCTTCCCCTTTTCCCAACCATGATTCCCCTCTCCCTTCCCCTTTTCCCAACCATGATTCCCCTCTCCCTTCCCATTTTCCCAACCATGATTTCCCTCTCCCTTCCCCTTTTCCCAACCATGATTCCCCTCTCCTTTCCCCTTTTCCCAACCATGATTCCCCCTCTCCCTTCCCATTTTCCCAACCATGATTCCTCTCTCCCTTCCCATTTTCCCAACCATGATTCCCCCTCTCCCTTCCCCTTTTCCTGAATATGATTCCCCTCCTCCTTCCCGTTTTCCCAACCATGATTCCCTTCTCCTTTCCTCTTTTCCCAACCATGATTACCCTTCTCCCTCCTCATTTTCCCAACCATGATTCCCCCTCTCCCTTCTCCTTTCCCCAACCATGATTCCCCTCTCCCTTCCCCCTTTCCCGACCATGATTCCCCTCTCCCTTCCTCTTTTCCCAACCATGATTCCCCTCTCCCTTCCCCTTTTCCCAACCATGATTCCTCTCTCCCTTCCCTTCTTCCCAACCATGATTTCCCCTCTCCCTTGCCCTTTGCTCAACCATGATTCCCCTCTCCCTTCCCCTTTTTCCAACCATGATTCCCCTCTCCCCTCCCCTTTTCCCAACCATGCTCCGTGTACCTGCCTGAGAGTCTCTTAAAAGACCCTATCATATCCGCCTCCACCATCGTCGCCGGCAGCCCATTCCACGCACCCGCCACTCTCTGTGTGAAAAACTTACCCCTGACATCCCCTCTGTACCTGCTTCCAAGCACCTTAAAACTGTGCCCTCTCGTGCTAGCCATTTCAGCCCTGGGAAAATGGCCTCTGGCTATCCAGGCGATCAGTGCCCGTCATCGAAGCGCTCGGCAGAGATGGTGCTCGGTGCTCGGTGTTGGAGGGCCGGTCAGAGACTCGGAGTTTTCAGACGGACTCAAGAGTCGGCTGTGGTCGAGTGCTTCCAGGGTGCTGGATCGGCAAGTTTGCAGCGCTGGAAGCTCATGGCAGGAGCAGAGTTTCTCTTCCTTTTACCGTCTGCGTGAGATGATGGGACTTTCGGGGGACTTTGAGACTTTTACGGTGCCCATGGTCTGTTCTTATCAAATTACAGTATTGCTTTGCACTGTTGTAACTATATTTTATAATTATGTGGTTTTTGTTAGTTCTTCAGTCGGTCTGTCTTGTGTTTCTGTGATATCACACCGGAGGAATATTGTATCATTTCTTAATGCATGCATTACTAAATGACAATAAACGAGGACTGAGTGTCCTCATAATCTAATCTAATCATTTTACACCCCTCTCATCCTCCGCAGTACTGCAGGCCTTATGTCTTCTGGAAGGCTGGTGGGATCAGGTCCATTGCCTGAAGCCCTCTCTCGGCGTTCCCACCATCCTTTGCTCCCTGCCAGATTTACAGACCCGTTTTCCACACCACTTCTGCACGGAAGGGAGGGGGATGGAGGGCCGGTGGGACGAGGCAGCTTAAAGGGTCCGGCGCGTACCAGAAGGGCCCGTTTTCTGTGACTCTGCTAGGCTGGGGGTTGAACCGGGGATTGTCGGGGGATGCTGGGAGGCGTGGTTCGCTCGGCCGCAAAAGGCCTTTTCTGTGTTGTAGCTCCAAGTAAATGAAAATTAAGTTTGAAATATTGCACGGTGCGGGGAAGTGGCTTGGAGCCGGCTTTAAGGGCAAACATAAAACATCAGAAATAGGAGCAGGAGTCGGCCATCTGGCCCGTCGAGCCTGCCCTGCCATTCAATAAGATCATGGCTGATCTGGCCACGGACTCAACTCCACCCATCTGACTTTTCCCCAGAACCCTTAATTCCCCATCTCTGCAAAAATCCATCCAGCCTTGTCTTAAATATATTTACTGAGGTAGCCTCCACTGTTTCATTGGGCAGAGAATTCCACAGATTCACCACCCTCTGGGAAAAGCAGTTCCTCCTCATCTCCGTCCTAAATCTACTCCCCCGAATCTTGAGGCTATGCCCCTTAGTTCCAGTCTCACCTACCAGTGGAAACAAATTCCCTGCCGCTATCTTATCACATCCCTTTCATAATTTTATATGTTTCTATAAGAGCTCCTCTCATCCTTCTGAATTCCAGCAGGTATAATCCCAGGCGACTCAATCTCTCCTCATAGACGCCCCCTCATCTCTGGAACCCACCTGGTGAACCTTCTCTGCACCACCTCTAAAGGCAGTACATCCTTCCTCAAGTAAGATTAGATTAGATTCAACTTTATTGTCATTGTGCCGAGTACAGATACAAAGCCAATGAAATGCAGTTAGCATCTGAACAGAAATGCAAAGAATAGTGTTATTTACAAAATAACTGCGAATAAAAAGCAAGTGCTACAGCACACAAATATAAAAGTACTGAGACAGTACAATCTGGGTGCAATACTGCTTAGCGCTGTGATGTGAGGTTCAGCAGGGTCACAGCCTCAGGGAAGAAGCTCTTCCTGTGTCTGCTGGTGTGGGAGCGGAGGCTCCTGTAGCACCTACCGGATGGTAGTCAGGAGACCAGAACTGCACACAGTACTCCAGGTGCGGCCTCACCAGTACCCTGTACAGTTGCAGCATAACCTCCCTGCTCTTAAATTCAATCCCTCTAGCACTGAAGGCCAACAATGAAGGCGAACACAAGGTGATAAGTGGAACAAGATATAAAAATCAAACATCAAATTTCAGACCATATAAAAGGGGATAAAACCACACCAAAAATGGTCTAATTAGGGAGAGCTGGCGTGGCTTTGTGTGGGGAAGGTCGTGCCTGACCAACTTGATCGACAAGGTGACGAGAGAGATTGACAAGGGTTAGAGCAGTGGATGTTATCTACATGGATTTTAGTAAGGTGTTTGACAAAGTCCCTCATGCAGAAGATTAAGGTGCCCGGGATCCGTGGCGAATTGGCTGTTTGGATTCAGAACTGGCTAGCGTACAGAAGACAGAGGTTGTGGTTGAAGGGACTTATTCGAGTTGCAGGTCGGCAGGGATCTGTGCTGGGACCTCTGATGTTTGAGATGTATATAAACGATCTGGATGAACATGACAGAGGTATACAAGATATTAAGAGGAATAGATAGAGTGGATAGCCAGCGCCTCTTCCCCAGGGCACCACTGCTCAATACAAGAGGACATGGCTTTAAGGTAAGGGGCGGGAAGTTCAAGGGGGATATTAGAGGAAGGTTTTTTACTCAGAGAGTGGTTGGTGCGTGGAATGCACTGCCTGAGTCAGTGGTGGAAGCAGATACACTGGTGAAGTTTAAGAGACTACTGGACAGGCATATGGAGGAATTTAAGGTGGGGACTTATATGGGAGGCAGGGTTTGAGGGTAGGCACAACATTGTGGGCCGAAGGGCCTGTACTGTACTGTTCTATGTTCTAGACAGATTTAAAAAGGAACCGAAGTTTTAAAGTGCAGGTGACTGTAATTAAATCTACAGCGAAAAGATTTAAAAGTTGGGACAGAAACAGT
>NC_086129.1:275000-335000 GCF_963921235.1 Mobula hypostoma | reverse complement strand
GATTCCTCTCTCCCTTCCCCTTTTCCCAACCATGATTCCCCTCTCCCTTCCCCTTTTCCCAACCATGATTCCCGTCTCCCTTCCCCTTTTCCCAGCCATGATTCCCCCTCTCCTTCCGCTTTTCCCAACCATGATTCCCCTCTCCCTTCCCCTTTTCCCAACCATGATTCCCCTCTCCCTTCCCCTTTTCCCAACCATGATTCCCCCTCTCCCTTCCCCAACCATGATTCCACTTTCCCTTCCCCTTTTCCCAACCATGATTCCCCCTCTCCCTTCCCCTTTTCCCAACCATGATTCCCCTCTCCCTTCCCCTTTTCCCAACCATGATTCCCCTCTCCCTTCCCCAACCATGATTCCCCCTCTCCCTTCCCCTTTTCCCAACCATGATTCCCCCTCTCTCTTCCCCTTTTCCCAACCATGATTCCCCTCTCCCTTCTCCTTTTCCCAACCACGATTCCCCCATCCCTTCCCCTTTTCCCAACCATGATTCCCCTCTCCCTTCCCCTTTTCCCAACCATGATTCCCCCTCTCCCTTCTCCTTTTCCCAACCATGATTCCCCCTCTCCCTTCCCCCTTCCCCAACCATGATTCCCCTCTCCCTTCCCCTTTTCCCAACCATGATTCCCCTCTCCCTTCCCCTTTTCCCAACCATGATTCCCGTCTCCCTTCCTCTTTTCCCAGCCATGATTCCCCCTCTCCTTCCACTTTTCCCAACCATGATTCCCCTCTCCCTTCCCCTTTTCCCAACCATGATTCCCCCTCTCCCTTCCCCCTTCCCCAACCATGATTCCCCTCTCCCTTCCCCTTTTCCCAACCATGATTCCCCTCTCCCTTCCCCTTTACCCAACCATGATTCCCCTCTCCCTTACCGTTTTCCCCAACCATGATTCCTGTCTCCCTTCCCCTTTTCCCAACAATGATTCCCCTCACCCATCCCCTTTTCCCAACCATGATTCCCCCTCTCCCTTCCTCTTTTCCCATCCATGATTCCTCTCTCCCTTCCCCCTTTCCCAACCATGATTCCCCTCTCCCTTCCCCTTTCCCAACTATGATTCCCCCTCTCTCTTCCCCTTTTCCCAACCATGATTCCCCTCTCCCTTCCCCTTTTCCCAGCCATGATTCCCCCTCTCCTTCCGCTTTCCCCAACCATGATTCCCTTCTCCCTTCCCCTTTTCCCAACCATGATTCCCCTCTCCCTTCCCCTTTTCCCAGCCATGATTCCCCCTCTCCTTCCGCTTTTCCCAACCATGATTCCTCTCTTCCTTCCCCTTTTCCCAACCATGATTCCCCTCTCCCTTCCCCCTTCCCACTCTCAGTCCACAACAGAGACCCATATCAGAATCAGGTTTATCATCACTCACACATGTCATGTAATTTGTTTTTTTTTGTGACAGCAGTACAGTGCAATACGTAAATTACTACAGTCCTGTGCAAACGTCTTCGGCTCCCTCTCGATAAATATGTATATCTTCCCAGCATCCTTTGCTCCCACCAGATTCACAAACTCGCCCCCTGACCGCTTCACGTTGACATATACAGTACTGTTCTCGAAAGTCTTTGGCACCCTAACTAGCTATATATATATATATAGACACAGGAACATGCGGTGGCCCTTGCAGGCCGTCCGAAGACCATCCTAAAGCGTGTTGGCTGTTAACACATCTAGGCCTTTCACTGTATGTTTCGATGTAGATGTGTGTTAAATAACTGAATATCTCTGACAGAGGCACCAGCTCCAATGCGCCTTTTGTTCCCCACCCTCAGCTTTTTTTTTGCAATTCCTCAGCGCTGTGATATCACTGGCTTATGTCATGAAATGTGTACCTTCTCAGCAGCGGGACGATGCAGTACATGGCCATTATAACAAAGTATAAACCGGAAATAGCCGTTAAAAATAATTCATTAAATAGTGAAGAAAAGAAGAAAGCAAGATAACAGAAAGAAAGTAGTGAGACAGTGTTCATGGGTTCAATGTCCATTCAGAAATCGGATGGAGGAGGGGAAGAAACTGTTCCTGAATCGTTGAGTGTGTGTCTTCAGGCTCCTGTACCTCCTCCCTGATGGTAGCAATGAGAAGAAGACATGTCCTGGGTGATGGGGGTCAGTAATGATGGACGTATCTCCTGTACCTCCTCCCTGATGGTCACAATGAGAAGAGGACATGTCCTGGGCGATGAGGGTCAGTAATGATGGATGTATCTCCTGTACCTCCTCCCTGATGGTCATAATGAGAAGAGGACATGTCCTGGGTGATGGGGGTCAGTAATGTTGGATGTATCTCCTGTACCTCCTCCCTAATGGTCATAATGAGAAGAGGACATGTCCTGGGTGATGGGGGTCAGTAATGATGGATGTATCTCCTGTACCTCCTCCCTGATGGTAACAATGAGAAGAAGACATGTCCTGGGTGATGGGGGTCAGTAATGATGGATGTATCTCCATTACCCCCTCCCTGATGGTCACATTGAGAAGAGGCCATGTCCTGGGTAATGGGGGTCAGTAATGTTGGATGTATCTCCTGTACCTCCTCCCTGATGGTCATAATGAGAAGAGGACATGTCCTGGGTGATGGGGGTCAGTAATGATGGATGTATCTCCTGTACCTCCTCCCTGATGGTCACTATGAGAAGAGGACATGTCCTGGCTGATGGGGGTCAGTAATGATGGATGTATCTCCATTACCCTCTGCCTGATGGTCACAATGAGAAGAGGACATGTCCTGGGTCTTGAGGGTCAGTAATGATGGATGTATCTCCATTACCCCTTCCCTGATGGTCACAATGAGAAGAGGACATGTCCTGGGTGATGGGGGTCAGTAATGATGGGTGTATCACCTGTGTCCCTCCCTGATGGTCACAATGAGAAGAGGACATGTCCTGGGTGATGGGGGTCAGTAATGATGGATGTATCTCCATTACCCCCTCCCTGATGGTCAGAATGAGAAGAGGACATGTCCTGGGTGATGGGGGTCAGTAATGATGGATGTATCTCCATTACCCCCTCCCTGATTTTCACAATGAGAAGAGGACATGTCCTGGGTGATGGGGGTCAGTAATGATGGGTGTATCACCTGTGTCCCTCCCTGATGGTCACAATAAGAAGAGGACATGTCCTGGGTGATGGGGGTCGGTAATGATGGATGTATCTCCTGTCCTTCCTCCCTGATGGTCACAATGAGAAGAGGGCATGTCCTGGGTGATGGGGTCAGTAATGATGGATGTATCTCCTGTACCCCTCCCTGATGGTCACAATGAGAAGAGGACATGTCCTGGGTGATGGGGGTCAGTAATGATGGATGTATCTCCATTATCCCCTCCCTGATGGTCACAATGAGAAGAGGACATGTCCTGGGTGATGGGGGTCGGTAATGATGGATGTATCTCCTGTCCCCCCTCCCTGATGGTCACAATGAGAAGAGGGCATGTCCTGGGTGATGGGGTCAGTAATGATGGATGTATCTCCATTACCTCCTCCCTGATGGTCACAATAAGAAGAGGACATGTCCTGGGCCATGGGGGTCAGTAATGATGGATGTATCTCCTGTACCTCCTCCCTGATGGTCACAATAAGAAGAGGACATTTCCTGGGTGATGGGGGTCAGTAATGATGGATGTATCTCCTGTACCTCCTCCCTGATGGTAATAATGAGAAGAGGGCACGTCCTGGGTGATGGGGAGATAGTGAGGTAGTGTTCATGTCCATTCAACGTCCTGGGGGATGGGGGTCCTTAATGCTGGACGCCAGCTTTTGGAGGCCCCTTCTTTTGAAGATGTCCTGGATGGTGCGGAAGTCAGTGCCGAGGACGGAGCTGGCTGTGCTTAAACCTCTCTGTAGCCTTGCCCCTCACCCCGGACGCTGCGCAGTGACCCCACACGCACAACCTCCTCCCTCCAATACCAGGGGGGCGATGCAACCTGTTGTGACGCTCTCCACGAGCAAGCGCACACCTGCCCTTGAACCACGCCCCACCCCGCCCGCGGCGAGCGTCACAGCCCGTCGTCATTCCACGGCCACCCTCTCCTCGCCCCCCCCCACCACCAAAGCGCTGGGTTAGATTCTCTGCTAGTCCCACTTCATCCATTTCGAGGTTTCGAGACTCGAGGTTGTTCGACGTCGCTTCCCGGTGCACGCGTGTACGGGAGAACGAGGTAGTTGTCGCTCCAGGTCCGATGCAGGAGATAAACCCCCCACAGAAGATAAAGAACACAATTGTATTAATAAAGAGAAGCACACCATTTTACCTGGGTTACATCACCCAAGTTACAGAGGAAGGTGGAACAAGTTGGATCTTTATTCTTTGGAGCGTAGAAGGTTGAGGGGGGACTTGATAGAGTTGTTTAAAATTATGAGGGGGATAGATAGAGTTGACGCGGATAGGCTTTTTCCATTGAGAGTGGGGGACATTCAAACAAGAGGACATGAGTTGAGAGTTAGGGGGCAAAAGTTTAGGGGTAACATGAGGGGGAACTTCTTTACTCAGAGAGTGGTAGCTGTGTGGAACGAGCTTCCAGCAGAAGTGGTTGAGGCAGGTTCGATGTTGTCGTTTAAAGTTAAATTGGACGGCTATATGGACAGGAAAGGAATGGAGGGTGATGGGCTGAGTGCAGGTCGGTGGGACTAGGTGAGGGTAAGAGTTCGGCACGGACTTGAAGGGCCGAGATGGCCTGCTTCCATGCTGTAATTGTTATATGGTTATATAAGTATAAATAGATAAATAGTTTTAGACATAGACTTATTTATTTAATTATTTATTTACATACAGTGCAGAACAGGTTCTTACAGCCCTTCGAACCACGCCGCCCAATAACCCCCCCCCCCGTTTAACCCTACCCTCATCACAGGACAATGCAACGATCAATTAGCCCACCAACTGGCCCGTCTTCCGACTGAGTGGGAGGAAACCGGAGCACCCGGAGGAAAACCTCGTCCGGTCGCGGGGCGGGGGTGGGGAACGTACAATCTCCTCGCAGGCCGCGGCGGGAACTGAACCCCGGGGCCGCCGGCGCTGTAAAACGCCGCGCTCCCCGCCGCCGGTCCGTTTACGGACATATCGCACGCCCGCGAAGCGACGCTGGGCACCGGAGTGTCTGTGGATACGGTGACACTGACAGGGAAAGGATAAAGTGACCGGGGGTGGGGGGAGGAGTGGCTTAGCGGGTGGAGGCGTTGTTCAACCTCGCTGCTTGGGGACAGCGACTGCCCTTTGAGTCTCACATCAAAGGTGCTGGTGAACGCAGCAGGCCAGGCAGCATCTCCAGGAAGAGGTACAGTCGACGTTTCGGGCCGACACTCTTGGTCCTGACGAAGGGTCTCGGCCCGAAACGTCGACTGTACCTCTTCCTAGAGATGCTGCCCGGCCTGCTGCGTTCACCAGCAACTTTGATGTGTGTTGCCTGAATTTCCAGCATCTGCAGATTTCCTCGTGTTTGCGTTTTGAGTCTGGTGGGTCCTGGCGTTAGGTTGACGGGGCGCAGACACGTCTCTACCAAAGGAGATGGGGGCACTCCTTCCCTCCGCCAGCTCGCAAACCACCCTGGGGCAAGGTGTAGCACCTGCCTGGCCCCCCCGAGAATCAGGGTCATGTGAAGCCGTGGGAGCAGGTGGCGGACGGTCGTGCAGATCACAAGTCCTGGTGACGCGACTTCTGACGCCGGGCAGACGACCTCTGAAGAGTATCGATCACGTCTGGGGGTGCGGGGGTCACCCACAGTCACACACCGCCCCAGAAGAAGGCAACGGGAAACCACTTCCGTGGAAAAGTTTGCCAAGAACAATCATGGCCGTGGACAGCCCTTGGTCGCCCACGTCAAGTGACGCGGCGCACAATGATGGTGATGGCGAGGGCCCGGGCGTGGTAGCAACTCTGCCTCGTCCCTGATGGGAATGGAGGGAGCAGGGCAGAGATTGGCCTCACTTGTCCAAAGCAGGAACGGCAGTCGCGCCCTTGCCTGGGGCACAAACAAGCCAGGCACATCTTATTTATTTTTTAATTGCTTGGCAGGTTTAGTCTGTCAAAATTCATCACCTCTCCCGCAGAAGTTTCGTCTGAAACACATGAGCGTGCGGGGCACCCGAAGGACGCTCTGGGACCGCCAGTCGAAACGCAGTGCATGCAATCCATGCGGGAGTGGGTTCCCCTTCACTACAATTCAGATCAGTGGAGGCCGCGGGTCATCAGGGGATGCTCATTATTGGGGAGGGGGCTCTTCTCCGAACATTTGCCAACGTTTCCTCACCATACGGGGACACGTCGTCAGGTGCGCTGTCCACTTGCATCCCCCGAGTGATTGGCCTTTGTGATCTTATCGACCAGCTGACTGGTCGCCCTGACGGTGACTCAATTGTGATGTGGGGGGGACACACAAGGAATAAACTCTTCTCGGGCTTCCAGCCGACTGACAGAGTTATGAGCCCTCAACGATTCGTCAGCAAGCTCTGCCATCTTCTTTGGGGATGGCGCCTGGGCACGCCTACTCGGGTGGTATTTATAACCCCAAAGGAGGCGGAAGGCGCTTCTTCCCCCTCCCCCACCACTGGTGTGTGGGTCATCCTTGGGCACGGTATGGTAACCGCCCTCCCCAAACCATCAGGGTCATCTGAAGCCATGGGAGCAGGTGGCATACCTCTCAAATCCTGGTTACATGAAGCACTGTCGCTGGGCAGACAATCTCTGAAGGGTATTGGTAATGGGTGGGGGGGGGGGTCACCCTGTCTTGGAAAGACACACGCTGCCCAGGAGAAGGTGAAGCACTTCTGTAGGGAAAAAAAAATATTTGCTAAGCTCAATTGTGGACAAGACCACGCTGATGATGGTGATGGTGGTGACGATGGGGGTATAAATACCACCGGACGAGGCAGCATCCCTGAAGAAGATGGCGACAGTCTGCCATCGAGGCGCTGGTGATAATCGATTGTCGGCGCCCAGCTGGAAGCCCGAGAAGAGTCTGCTTGTTGTTTCCAGAATGCCACGCCCCTCGGAATTAGCGTTGGCTCACGCCGTAGCCTTCACTGCTACCCGGTCGAATTTGAGTCCCCCGCGATACCAGGGAGAGTTGGCCACGCCACCTAACAACCAGCTGACGTCAATGGATGCCTGTGGATAGTTTTCTCCTAGTCTGGCCGATGTAATATTTACTGCGTTGGATTATTTTATTCAGTGTGTATGGTATTTGTTACGTTTATCCAGTTATGTTATACGGGTCAGAATGTTGGACAATATCTAGTAACATGAGGAAACGAATTGAAGCAGCAGAGATGTGGTTTTTGAGGAGGATGCAAAGAATATCATGGACGAAACAAATATCTAACCAAGGTGTCATGAACAGAGCAATCACAAAAAGAGAAATTATGTATGAGATCATGAAAAGGTAATGTGACTTCATTGGACATATGATTAGGAAAGAGGAGTTAGAATGCATGGTAGTTATGGGAAAGATTCAAGGGAAGAAAGCAAGAGGAAGAAAGCAAAAGCAAATGATGATGGAGACAGCAGCCAGAGAACTGGAAATGAATACCAATGAATTGATCCACTTGACCCGAAACAGGAGTGTGTGGGCCATGGCAGTCAAAGCTCAAACTGGGCATGGCACCCGATGATGATGATGGTAATTATTCACTTACTGAGCAATATGGCCGCAACACCAAGCAGCCCCCTTATTTAACCCTAGCCGAGTCACAGGATGGTTCCTTCGGTTTGTCATAGCCGGGGGAGGTGGGGGAGAGGTAGTGGGGACAAGCTCCCACTCCCTGTTAAATGCTCCCAATGCCGTGCACCTTAAATAGCCTCTGACAGTCAAGTCCAGCTCCTGGCCTTCACATGTGGCTTAGCTACTAAGCCCAGCGTAACCATTTCTATTGACAGGAGAAGGGGCAAAGGCGGGTTAGTGGCACCTCAATACCAGTCGCTCCAGGCAGGTGGGGCTCGTCAGGCCGCAGTTGGCAGCTCACCGAGGAGAAGGGGAACGCTGATCTCAAAAACCTCCGCTGACCTCGCGGCTGTGGCTGCTCGTGGCAGCAAAATCTGGAGCTGGAGCCCCCATGTTGAGGTCGACGCTGACTGGCCACTCCTGCGATGCCTCTGGTGCCAGACCGCGTTGGTCTCTGGGTTCGTCAGCTGCGGAGAGAGGCGGAGACTGCCGCGTGGGCCAACAGCTTTGGTCTCCAGTTCGTTCTGCCCTGGCTTGCCCCGTCACGTCCACGTCCGTCCCCAAGCAACAGGGGGCCTCTCTGAGTACACCCAGCTAGTTGCTCAGGATGAAACGATACTGTAGGGCCAAGAGAGATGGGAGGACAGTAAACCCTCTGATCCGCTGTTGGCTTGCCAAATCCCTCAGCTCACCTCTAGTTTGGCCGGGCTTAGTAGCTAAGCCACATGTGAAGGCCAGGAGATGGACTTGGTTGTCAGAGGTTGTTTGAGACGCACACCATTGGGAGAAGTTGTGGATGATACGACATTGATTGGCCTGGTTGCAAATAATAATGAGGCAGCCTACAGGGAAGAAGTCATCACCCTGACACAGTGGTGTCAAGAAAACAACCTCTCCCTCAATGTCACAGAAACAAAGGAGCTGGTTGTGGATTACAGGAGGACTGGAGACAGGCTAACCCATATTGACATCAATGGATCTGAGATTGAGAGGGTGAACAGCTTTCAGTTCCTGGGCAAACACATCACCGAGGACCTCACGTGGTCTGTACATACTGGTTGTGTGGTGAAAAAGACACAATAGCACCTCTTTCACCTCAGACAGTTGAAGAAGTTTGACATGATTCCCCAGACCCGAAGGACTTTCTACAGGGGCACAATTGAGAGCATCCTGACTGGCTGCATCACTGCCTGGTACGGGAACTGTACCTCCCTCAATCGCAGGCCTCTGCAGAGAGTGGTGCGGACAGCCCAGCGCATCTGTCGATGTGAACTTCCCACGATTCAGGACATTTACAGAGACAGGTGTGTAAAAAGGGCCCGAAGGATCATTGGGGACCCGAGTCACCCCAACCACAAACTGTTCCAGCTGCTACCATCCGGGAAACGGTACCGCAGCATAAAAGCCAGGACCAACAGGCTCCGGGACAGCTTCTTCCACCAGGCCATCAGACTGATTAACTCACGCTGATACAACTGTAGTTCTACGTTATATTGACTGCCCTGTTGTACATACGGTTTCCAGGGCGCAGGCCTGGGCAAGGTTGTATGGAAGACTGGCAGTTGCCCATGCTGCAAGTCTCCCCTCTCCACGACACCAGTGTTGTCCAAGGGAAGGGCATTGGGACCCATACAGCTCGGCACCGCTGTTGTCGCAGAGCAATGTGTGGTTAAGTGCCTTGCTCAAGGACACAACACGTTGCCTCAGCTGGGGCTCGAACTCACGACCTTCAGGTCACTAGACCGACGCCTTAACCACTTGGCCACACGCCAACACAAAAATTGCACATTCAGACGGAGACCTAATGAGAAGTCTTTTTTTTTACTCCTGGTGAACGTGAAGGATGTGAGAAATAAAATCAATTCCATTCGATTCCAGTTATCGGCACACCACCCGGTTTATCTTAGCCCGGCCGGCAGGGAGCAAGAGGAATAACGCGGCCACCGCGAGCAGGAGGGGCGCTGGGGGCAGGTGGAGGCCGCTCGGCCCCCCGGGTCCGATTATGCTATCCCATCGGATTTGGGGCAAATCTGTGACCTACCTGCTAGAGCCAGAGGGTGACTGGTTTTTTTCGTTTACAGACGTGCTCCCGCGCTACGCCGCCCGGCAAACCCACCCACCGACCCAACCCCAGCCTAACGACGGGACAATTTAGAATGGCCGGTTAACCTGCTGACCGGCGGGTCTCTGGGCTGTGGGGGGAACCCGGAGCGTCCGGAGGAGCGGAGAGGACGGGGGGAGGTGGCGGGGGGGAGGGGGGACGAAACTGGCTTGCAGAGGCCGGCGAAATGCAACTCCGGGCTCCGACGTCCCGCCGTTCCGGCGTCTGGGGAGTCGGGCCCCGCTCTGCCGTGTCTGCCCAGTCCCAACGTCCGGCGTGGAGGAGCATCGCCCTCCGCAGCCCGCTCCCAGTCCTGCGCTTCAAAGCTCAAAGTACGTTTATCATCAAAATGCAAAACAAAAAATTAGCAGCCGCACCCTAGTGGGGGTCAGTGAGGGCCAGGGTGCAAAAAAAAACAAGGAACTGGGGAGGAACAGAAGAAAAATAAAATACGCGGCAACGTGGCGGTTCGAACGGCTCTTTACGGTACCGGCGTCCGGGGTTCGATCCCCATCGCCGCCCGTGAGGGGTCCGTGCGTTCTGTCCCCCGTGACCGCCTGGGTTTCCTCCGGGTGCTCCGGGTTCCTCCCACAGTCTGAAGGCCTGCCTGTTGGTAGGTTAATTACTCATTGTAAATTGTCCCGTCATCGGGCTAGGATTAAATGCGGGGGGCGGGGTGCTGGGCAAAAGACACAGGAGGGTCTATTCCACGCTGAATTTCAAAAGATTAAATGAATATATATAATAATAATAATAATAAGCAATAAATATAGAGAACATGAGATGAAGAGTCCTTGAAAATGAGTCTGTGGGTGGTGGGAACAGTTCAGTGATGGAGCCAGTGAAGTTGAGTGAAGTTATCCCCTCTGGTTCAGGACCCTGATGGTTGAGGGGTAATACCTGTTCCTGAACCTGGTGGTGTGAGTCCTGAGGCTCCTGTACCTCCTTCCTGATGGTTGAGGGGTAATAACTGTTCCTGAACCTGGTGGTGTGGGTCCTGAGGCTCCTGTACCCCCTTCCTGATGGTTGAGGGGTAATAACTGTTCCTGAACCTGGTGGTGTGGGTCCTGGGGCTCCTGTACATCCTTCCTGATGGTTGAGGGGTAATAACTGCCCCTGAACCTGGTGGTGTGGGAGCTGACGCTCCTGTACCTCCTTCCTGATGGTTGAGGGGTAATAACTGTTCCTGAACTTGGTGGTGTGGGTCCTCAGGCTCCTGTACCTCCCTCCTGATGGTTGAGGGGTAATAACTGTTCCTGAACCTGGTGGTGTGGGTCCTGAGGCTCCTGTACCTCCTTCCTGATGGTTGAGGGGTGATAACTGTTCCTGAACCTGGTGGTGTGAGTCCTGAGGCTCCTGTACCTCCTTCCTGATGGTTGAGGGGTAATAACTGTTCCTGAACCTGGTGGTGTGGGTCCTGAGGCTCCTGTACCTCCTTCCTGATGGTTGAGGGGTAATAACTGTTCCTGAACCTGGTGGTGTGGGTCCTGGGGCTCCTGTACATCCTTCCTGATGGTTGAGGGGTAATAACTGCCCCTGAACCTGGTGGTGTGGGAGCTGACGCTCCTGTACCTCCTTCCTGATGGTTGAGGGGTAATAACTGTTCCTGAACTTGGTGGTGTGGGTCCTCAGGCTCCTGTACCTCCCTCCTGATGGTTGAGGGGTAATAACTGTTCCTGAACCTGGTGGTGTGGGTCCTGAGGCTCCTGTACCTCCTTCCTGATGGTTGAGGGGTGATAACTGTTCCTGAACCTGGTGGTGTGAGTCCTGAGGCTCCTGTACCTCCTTCCTGATGGTTGAGGGGTAATAACTGTTCCTGAACCTGGTGGTGTGGGTCCTGAGGCTCCTGTACCTCCTTCCTGATGGTTGAGGGGTAATAACTGTTCCTGAACCTGGTGGTGTGGGTCCTGGGGCTCCTGTACATCCTTCCTGATGGTTGAGGGGTAATAACTGCCCCTGAACCTGGTGGTGTGGGAGCTGACGCTCCTGTACCTCCTTCCTGATGGTTGAGGGGTAATAACTGTTCCTGAACTTGGTGGTGTGGGTCCTCAGGCTCCTGTACCTCCCTCCTGATGGTTGAGGGGTAATAACTGTTCCTGAACCTGGTGGTGTGGGTCCTGAGGCTCCTGTACCTCCTTCCTGATGGTTGAGGGGTAATAACTGTTCCTGAACCTGTTGGTGTGGGACCTGAGGCTCCTGTACCTCCTTCCTGATGGTTGAGGGGTAATAACTGTTCCTGAACCTGGTGGTGTGGGTCCTGAGGCTCCTGTACCTCCTTCCTGATAGTTGAGGGGTAATAACTGTTCCTGAACCTGGTGGTGTGGGTCCTGAGGCTCCTGTACCTCCTTCCTGATGGTTGAAGTGTGATAAATGTTCCTGAACCTTGTGTCGTGTGGGACCTGAGACTCCTATACCTCCTTCCTGATGGTTGAGGGGTAATAACTGTCCCTGAACCTGGTGGTGTGGGTCCTGAGTCTCCTGTACCTCCTTCCTGATGGTTGAGGGGTAATAACTGTCCCTGAACCTGGTGGTGTGGGTCCTGAGGCTCCTGTACCTCCTTCCTGATGGTTGAGGGGTAATAACTGCCCCGAACCTGGTTGTGTGTCCCCTAAGGCTCCTGTACCTCCTTCCTGATGGTTGAGGAGTAATAACTGTTCCTAAACCTGGTGGTGTGAGTCCTGAGGCTCCTGCACCTCCTTCCTGATGTTTGAGGGGTAATAACTGCCCCTGAACCTGGTGGTGTGGGTCCTGAGTCTCCTGTACCTTCTTCCTGATGGTTGAGGGGTAATAACTGTCCCTGAACCTGGTGGTGTGGGTCCTGAGGCTCCTGTACCTCCTTCCTGATGGTTGAGGGGTAATAACTGCCCCGAACCTGGTTGTGTGTCCCCTAAGGCTCCTGTACCTCCTTCCTGATGGTTGAGGAGTAATAACTGTTCCTAAACCTGGTGGTGTGAGTCCTGAGGCTCCTGCACCTCCTTCCTGATGTTTGAGGGGTAATAACTGCCCCTGAACCTGGTGGTGTGGGTCCCGAGTCTCCTGCACCTCTTCCCAATGGCGGCAGCGAGAAGAGAGCGTGGTCAATGTGGTGTGGGTCCCTGCTTCCTTGTCGATGTGCCCATTGGTGGGGAGGGTTTCTCTCCTGTGATGGACTGGGCTGTGACCACCATTCCTTGTAGACTTCTCCCTTCCTGGGTAGCTGACAGAGGGATCGGACCAGGGGGACAATCCACCAACCTGCTGTCCCACTGGCCACCAGCCGCTCTCAACACATTGGTGCGTATGACATCCGTCATCTTGTGTCCCTCACGGTTGTCATAGCCAGTGTGGGGGGTGTGGGTTGTGGGGACAAGCTCCCACAAGCTATTAACTGCGCTGAATGGCGTGTGTCTCAAACAGCCTCTGACAACCAAGTGAGGCTTCGCTACTAAGCCCGGCGGAACCATTTCTGCTGACAGTAGAAGGGGGCAAAGGCGGGTCACTGGCACCTTAAAACCAGTCGCTCCGGGCAGATGGGGCTCATCAGGCCGCGGTTTGGCAGCTCATCTGGGAGAAGGAAAACTCCGATCTCAAACCTCCGCTGCCTTGCCCCTGTACCCGCTCACGGGGAAGGCTTCGGGAGTGAACCCCGAGGGAAAAATCTGGAGCTGGAGTCCGTGAGGCAGTCCGACGCTGAGTTCAATACTGACTGGCAACTCCCGCGACGCCGCTGGTGCCAAACTGTATCGGGTCTCTGCCGATCCTTTGGATTCATCAGCTGCGAGGAGAGGGGGAGCCTGTTACACGGGATAACAGCTCACTCTCCACATCGCACCTGGACAGCTAGGACCCAGTATCCATGGTCAACCCTGAGCGACGGAGGCCGCCACCCATGACACGCAATCACTTACCAAAGTACGGATGAGATCCGCGGATGAACTGCGCATAAATCAGCAAAGTAATTAAATATTCTCAGGTACAGAACAGACTGGCCGGAGATGCTTTGAATGTTGGTGAGACCAGGAGCTGAGAAGCCGAATGGCCTGAGGTAAGAAGCTGTTTTCCTATCCTGACCGCTCCTGCTTTTGTGCATCGGAGATGGATGGGTGAGGGGTCTTTGATAATACTAAGGGCCCTGCGTGCGTAGCGCTCCTGATAAATGTCCCCAATGGATGGGAGGGAGACCCCAGTGGTCCTCTCTGCCATTCTCACAGATCTCTGTAGGGGATTTCCAGTCCAATACCGCAAGGCTCAGTGCTGGGACCCCAGTTGTTTACAATATATATTAATGACTTGGATGAGGGAATTAAATGCAGCATCTCCAAGTTTGCGGATGACACGAAGCTGGGCGGCAGTGTTAGCTGTGAGGAGGATGCTAAGAGGATGCAGAGTGACTTGGATAGGTCAGGTGAGTGGGCAAATTCATGGCAGATGCAATTTAATGTGGATAAATGTGAGGTTATCCACTTTGGTGGCAAAAATAGGAAAACAGATTATTATCTGAATGGTGGCCGATTAGGAAAAGGGGAGGTGCAACGAGACCTGGGTGTCATTATACACCAGTCATTGAAAGTGGGCATGCAGGTACAGCAGGCGGTGAAAAAGGCGAATGGTATGCTGGCATTTATAGCAAGAGGATTCGAGTACAGGAGCAGGGAGGTACTACTGCAGTTGTACAAGACCTTGGTGAGACCACACCTGGAGTATTGGGTGCAGTTTTGGTCCCCTAATCTGAGGAAAGACATCCTTGCCATAGAGGGAGCACAAAGAAGGTTCACCAGATTGATTTCCTGGGATGGCAGGACTTTCATATGATGAAAGACTGGATCGGCTAGGCTTATACTCTCTGGAATTTAGAAGATTGAGGGGGGATCTGATTGAAACGTATAAAATTCTAAAGGGATTGGACAGGCTAGATGCAGGAAAATTGTTCCCGATGTTGGGGAAGTCCAGAACGAGGGGTCACAGTTTGAGGATAAAGGGGAAGCCTTTTAGGACCAAGATGAGGAAAAACTTATTCACACAGAGAGTGGTGAATCTGTGGAATTCTCTGCCACTGGAAACAGTTGAGGCCAGTTCATTGGCCTCCAGAGGGTCAGTGTGGACATGGTGGAGGATTACAAATCCCTGGGGATACTAATTGACAATAAACTGGACTGGTCAAAGAACACTGAGGCTGTCTACAAGAAGGGTCAGAGCCATCTGTATTTCCTGAGAAGAATGAGGTCCATTAACATCTGTTGGACGATGCTGAGGATGTTCTACGAGTCTGTGGTGGCCAGTGCGATCGTGTTTGCTGTTGTGTGCTGGGGCAGCAGGCTGAGGGTAGCAGACACCAACAGAATCAACAAACTCATCCGTAAGGCCAGTGATGTTGTGGGGATGGAACTGGACTCTCTGACGGTGGTGTCTGAAAAGAGGATGCTGTCCAAGTTGCATGCCATCTTGGACAATGTCTCCCATCCACTACATAATGTACTGGGTGGGCACAGGAGTACATTCAACCAGAGACTCATTCCACCGAGATGCAGCACAGAGCGTCATAGGAAGTCATTCCTGCCTGTGGCCATCAAACTTTACAACTCCTCCCTTGGAGGGTCAGACACCCTGAGCCAATAGGCTGGTCCTCGACTTATTTCCTGGCATAATTTACATATTACTATTTAATTATTTATGGTTTTATTACTATTTAATTATTTATGGTGCAACTGTAATGAAAACCAATTTCCCTCGGGATCAATAAAGTATGACTCTGACTATGACTATTGGCTATCTTTAAGAGGGAGTTAGATATGGCCCTTGTGGCTAAAGGGATCAGGGGGTATGGAGGGAAGGCTGGTACAGGGTTCTGAGTTGGATGATCAGCCATGATCGTACGGAATGGCGGTGCAGGCTCGAAGGGCCGAATGGCCTACTCCTGCACCTATTTTCAATGTTTCTATGTCCCAGATGGAGGTGCAACTTGTTCGGATGCTCTCAATGGTGCCCTATAAAACGCAGTTAAGATGGGGGGGGCGGCGTGGCGGGGGCGGGGGAGATGCTTGCTTGCCTCCATCTCCTCAGGAGGTGGAGACGCTGCTGTACCTTCTTGTCCGGGGGTGGGGCGTGGCGGGGGAGGGAGGGGTTGATACGGAGGGACCAGGTGAGGTCACAACCGGATGAGCCACAGGCCACCTCAGCTTGTATTTCAGGTATCGATAAAACCCAACAAGAAACCCGGCTCTCGAAGCAGACCCCAGAGCCAAATTCAGGCAGCCAACCGCAGAGTTGCGCTGCCCGTAATTTTGCGACCCCGCCTGGAACTGGTCACAATTTCGAACGTCTGGCAGTTGTGGGGGTTCTGCACATCGGCAGCGCTTCCTCACATCTGGGGATTCGGTTTATATCTGCAAGCATTTCTGTTCCAGATCATGTTCATTTTCAGAGTGGTGTTATTTCTAATTAACACAGAAACATGGAAAACCTACAGCACAATACAGGCCCTTCGGCCCACAATGCTGTGCTGAACATGTCCCTGCCTTAGAAATTACCTCGGGTTACTCATAGCCCTCTATTTTTCTGAGCTCCACGTACCCATCCAGGAGTCTCGTAAAAGACCCTATCGTATCCACCTCCACCACCGTCGCCGGCAGCCCATTCCACACACTCACCACTCTCTGTGTAAAAAACCTACCCCTGACATCTCCTCTGTACCTGCTTCCAAGCACCTTAAAACTGTGCCCTCTCATGCTAGCTATTTCAGCCCTAGGGAAAAAGCCTCTGACTATCCACACGATCAATGCCTCTCATTATCCCATACACCTCTAATCCTCAGCCGCTCCAAGGAGAAAAGGACGAGTTCACTCACCCTGTTCTTGTAAGGCACGTTTCCCTATCCAGGCAACATCCTTGTAAATCTCCCCTGCACCCTTTCTATGGTTTCCACATCCCCTGTGGTGAGACGACCAGAACTGAGCACAGTACTCCAAGTGGAGCCTGACAAGGGTCCTATATAGCTGCAACATTACCTCTCAGCTCCTAAATTCAATTCCACGATTGATGAAGGCCAATACACTGTATTCCTTCTTAACCACAGAGTCAACCTCCGCAGCAGCTTTGAGTGTCCTATGGACTTGGACCCCAAGATCCCTCTGACCCTCCACACTGACCGTCTTCAAAGAGAGTGAACCCTTGCCAGGCAGAAGGTCCTGATGGAGTACCTGGTAAGGCTCTGAAAACCTGTGCCAACCAACTGGCGCGAGTATTCAAGGACATTTTCAACCTCCCACTGCTACGGGTGGAAGTTCCAACTTGCTTCAAAAAGACAACAATTACACCAGTGCCTAAGAAGAATAATGTGAGCTGCCTTAATGACTATAATGATTTTGAGAAGTTGGTCATGACTAGACTGAACTCCTGCCTCATCAAGGACCCGGACCCATTGTAATTTGCCGATTGCCACAATAGGTCGATGGCAGACACAATCTCAATGGCTCTTCACACGGCTTTAGACCACCTGGACAACACAAACACCTACGTCAGGATGCTGTTCATTGACTGTAGCTCAGCATTTAATACCATCATTCCCACAATCCTGATTGAGAAGTTGCAGAAACTGGGCCTCTGTACCTCCCTCTGTAATTGTATCCTCAATTTCCTAACTGGAAGACCACAGCCTGTGCGGATTGGCGATAACATATCCTCCTCGCTGACGATCAACACTGGCGCACCTCAGGGGTGTGTGCTTAGTTCACTGCTCTACTCTCTATATACACATGACTGTGTGGCTAGGCATAGCTCAAATACCATCTATAAATTTGCTGACGATACAACCATTGTTGGTAGAATCTCAGATGGTGACGCGAGGGCGTACAGGAGTGAGATATGCCAACTAGTGGAGTGGTGTCACAGCAACAACCTGGCACTCAACGTCAGTAAGACAAAAGAGCTGATTGTGGACTTCCGGAAGGGTAAGACGAAGGAACACAAACCAATCCTCATAGAGGGATCAGAAGTGGAGAGAGTGAGCAGTTTCAAGTTCCTGGGTGTCAAGATCTCTGAGGATCTAACCTGGTCCCAACATATTGATGCAGTTGTAAAGAAGGCAAGACAGTGGCCATACTTTATTAGGAGTTTGAAGAGATTTGGTAAGTCAACACATACATTCAAAAACTTCTATAGTTGCACCGTGGAGAGCATTCTGACAGGCTGTATCACTGTCTGGTATGGAGGGGCTACTGCACAGGACCGAAAGAAGCTGCAGAGGGTTGTAAATCTAGTCAGCTCCATCTTGGGCACCAGCCTACAAAGTAGACAGGACATCTTCAGGGAGCGGTGTCTCAGAAAGGCAGCGTCCATTATTAAGGACCTCCAGCACCCAGGGCATGCCCTGTTCTCACTGTCACCATCAGGTAGGAGATACAGAAGCCTGAAGACACACACTCAGCGATTCAGGAACAGCTTCTTCCCCTCTGCCATCCGATTCCTAAATGGACATTGAACCCAGGAACACTACCTCACTTTTTTAAATTACCGTATTTCTGTTTTTGCACACTCTTTTAAATCTATTCAATATATGTAATTGATTTACTTGTTTATTTATTATTTTGCTTTATTTTATTTATTTTTATTCTTTTCTCTGCTAGATTATGTATTGCATTGAACTGCTGCTGCTCAGTTAACAAATTTCATGTCACATGCGGGTGATAATAAACCTGATTCTGATTCTGGTTAATGCTATAGTACCCCAGTTGGATGGACACAACGACCTCAGACCCAGGCAACGAACAAACGACGATGAGGAAGCAGTGTGCATGTGGCAAAATCTGCAAGAACGATCGCGGCTTGAAGATCCACCAAGCGAAGATGAAGTGTTTGGCGGGAGCAGGAGCAGCACAACGCGCAGGTGTCCAACCTGGTGAGACGAAGGAGGGGCCAGGCCCGGAGTCACCCCATAGTGCCCGGAACCTCCAAGTGTTGCAAACTAATCCCTCGAACGTGAAGTCTAACAGGACGCGGATCAAATGGCCTGCAGCTAACATGACTTCACTGTGGAAGCAGTTTGATGAAGATGTTAACCAAATTCTGGAGGCAACGGCGAAGGGAGGGTTTGATAGGAAGCTGCAAACCATGAGAACAATTATTGTCCCAGTGGAGGTTGATTGTAGGGGATTCGTAGCCCGTTCTTTAGTTAGAGCCTTCAGCATTTTGGGCATCGAGGGAGAGAGGAAGAGGAGAGCCATCTGCAGTACCACCGATGTGGCAGAGAGGGCCTCAAGATGGCTGTGGCTCAAAAGAGGGGAGCCGTGGAGTCATAAGTAGCTAGCCATCTGGACACAAGCTGGGGTCTGATCAGCCCCGGCTGGGTCACCTGGAGGAGGTTGTATGATGTTGAAAGACCCGAAACACCCGATGTTTCCAGGAACATCACTGAAGATGTGTCCAGAAGTATCAATAGATGTACGTACACAGCTCCCATCATATTTCACCTACCAAAATGAACCACCTCACACTTATCTGGGTTGAACTCCATCTACCACTTCTCAGCCCAGTTTTGCATCCTATCAATGTCCCGCTGGAACCTCTGACAGCCCTCCACAATATCCACAACACCCCCAACCTTTGTGTCATCAACAAATTTACTAACCCATCCCTCCACTTCCTCATCCAGGTCATTTATAAAAATCACAAAAGCTGGGGTCCCAGAACAGATCCCTGAGGCACTCCACAGGCCACTGACCTCCATGCAGAATATGACCCGTCTATAACCAGTAGAGCTGACTTTTCACAATACTCCAGCATTTGTTCTTAGATTCATTAATCCAGCATCAATTAATTACATGGGTGAAATTCATTAAGAAATTCCAATTCAAGTTCAAGTTTATTATCATTCAACTCTATACACATGTATAATGCCAAACAAAACAACGTTCCCCCGGACCAAGGTGCACAACACAGTACACATAACTCACACACACAACACATAAACTATACCGTCACACGAGACAACGTTCCCCCGGACCAAGGTGCACAACACAGTACATATAACTCACACACACAACACATAAACTATACCGTCACACGAGACAACGTTCCCCCGGACCAAGGTGCACAACACAGTACATATAACTCACACACACAACACATAAAGTATACCGTCACACGAGACAACGTTCCCCCGGACCAAGGTACACAACACAGTACATATAACTCACACACACAACACATAAAGTATACCGTCACACGAGACAACGTTCCCCCGGACCAAGGTGCACAACACAGTACATATAACTCACACACACAACACATAAACTATACCGTCACACGAGACAACGTTCCCCCGGACCAAGGTGCACAACACAGTACATATAACTCACACACACAACACATAAAGTATACCGTCAAACGAGACAACGTTCCCCCGGACCAAGGTACACAACACAGTACATATAACTCACACACACAACACATAAAGTATACCGTCACATGAAACAACGTTCCCCCGGACCAAGGTGCACAACACAGTACATATAACTCACACACACAACACATAAAGTGTACCGTCACACGAAACAACGTTCCCCCGGACCAAGGTGCACAACACAGTACATATAACTCACACACACAACACATAAAGTATACCGTCAAACGAGACAACGTTCCCCCGGACCAAGGTACAGAACACAGTACATATAACTCACACACACAACACATAAAGTATACCGTCAAACGAAACAACGTTCCCCCGGACCAAGGTGCACAACACAGAACATATAACTCACACACACAACACATAAAGTATACCGTCACACGAAACAACGTTCCCCCGGACCAAGGTGCACAACACAGTACATATAACTCACACACACAACACATAAAGTATACCGTCAAACGAAACAACGTTCCCCCGGACCAAGGTGCACAACACAGTACATATAACTCACACACACAACACATAAAGTATACCGTCAAACGAGACAACGTCCCCCCCGGACCAAGGTGCACAACACAGTACATATAACTCACACACACAACACATAAAGTATACCGTCAAACGAAACAACGTTCCCCCGGACCAAGGTGCACAACACAGTACATATAACTCACACACACAACACATAAAGTATACCGTCAAATGAAACAACGTTCCCCTGGACCAAGGTGCACGACATAGTACATATAACTCACACACACAACACATAAAGTATACCGTCAAACGAGACAACGTTCCCCCGGACCAAGGTACACAACACAGTACATATAACTCACACACACAACACATAAAGTACACCATCAAACGAGACAACGTCCCCCCGGACCAAGGTGCACAACACAGTACATATAACTGACACACACAACACATAAAGTATACCGTCAAACGAAACAACGTTCCCCCGGACCAAGGTGCACAACACAGTACATATAACTCACACACACAACACATAAAGTATACCGTCACACGAAACAACGTTCCCCCGGACCAAGGTGCACAACACAGTACATATAACTCACACACACAACACATGAAGAAGTATTACCAGTAATAAGTGAACAAATAACAAAATACATGTTTGGTTGAGTTGGTCTTCAGTCTTGGCAAACCATTCAACAATTCAACACAACCATCAACCACTTGAGTCATCTCCAATAAAATATATTCCAGCTTAAGGTGTGCTTGCAACACAAATCAGAACATAAACTAATGCTGCTGGTGCTTCATGCGTGACTTACCGGACAGGTCAGGTGATGGGATTGCACCCATTTGATGCTTCTTGTGGACAGGATATAGATGCTTGCCTCCTCTGAAAGGTACATCATAAAGATTCATCTCAACTCTGAATATTAGTGAAACCCCTTCTTACCGGGCGTCTCTGGAAATGAGGCTCGCTCGCCCTTTGCTTATTGCCACTGGATCCCGCGGCGAGGATCCCACCTTTCTCTGGCTTTGTGCGTCTAGGGAGTCTACCACTTTGGTCCCGCCAAACCCGTGAGGCTGGGATGTCTCGCCCTCCCAAACCCCCAGTTTGCATGAATGCTGTGTGGTGTACTGCTCCCGGCATTCGCCTGTCGGAAGATTCGTGCACTGCACACAATTAATGAGGAGCGTGTTCAAGGCTGGTGGAACTGGAAGAAGTTTCTGGAGGACGCTGGGCGGAGAGATTTTGTGTCGGGCGCTGGTGTGGGTTGAGGTCTCTGTTGGTGGGAGCTGGGAGAAGACAGGTTATCAAGGCAACTCTGGCAACCAGTCATTAAGAGAAAGAAGAAGAAAACAAGAAGGGGCCATTATACTTGAACAGGTCACCCTGTGCACCGTGGAGAGCTCAAACCTTCCAGAAGCCATTGTTTTCGATGTACGCACTGCCCCTTCTGAATGTCACCTGAAATCCATCTCAAAGAAACCGGCTCCCTCACGGGAGTATTGGTCCTTCCTCCTCCAAGCCGTCCACTTTCACAAAGCACCTTGTGCAACAGTGACAGCATCCTCAGCTACCTTCCCTCCTGTCTTCTCCCAGCTCCTGGCAGGAAAGACCTCGAGCCGCACCGGTGTCCCTCACAAAAAGAAACTGCGCCCAGCCTCCTCTCGAGCCTTCCCCCAATTCCACCATCCTGACTGGCTGACGCCACATTCCTAAGCTTTACAACGAAGCCCCTTACCTCAGCACGAACCCAAACGGGCTGGATGCAGCACAGAATTGCTGACATGAAATGCCTACAGCACAGCAACAAAAATTTTAACCAGGGATTAGATTAGTTACAAACTTACTCACTGAAATACTGACCCCACTTTATTGCAGAAACAGCATGGTAGGGTGGCGGTGAGTGCAGCACCAGCGATGGGGCAGGTTCAATTCCCGCCACTGCCTGTAAGGTGTTTGTACGTCCTCTCCATAAATGTGTGGGTTTCCGCCCATGCTACAACGACAAAACAGCTCAGTAGGTAAATTTATGGCATTATCAGGCCTGTGGGTGCAGGCCCCTCCCAATCTGCCACTCGTTTCCAACCCGTCACCGGCAGCCTATTTGAACCACGCTCTCGACCACAGCCCTTTTGGTTCACCCATCGGGCCAGCCAATCAGAGAGCCTCCCGGCCTTCAGTTACCTTGCTGCCTTCTCGTGCTTGGCATCTGTTCCCTCCTGTCTTGTGGCCCCTCCTGGCTTGTTATTTTGCAGTCGATTGTTAGAGTTAGCGCTCACCGCTAGATCGCGCTCCGCTGCTCTGCCTTTGGGTCAAGCCTCCTCTACGTTTCCTGACACACGTGAGTATACTTGGCCGGTGTGGGCATGTCCACCACTCAACTGGATTTCAGAATAAATAAATTCAATTTGAATTCTTTTATTGCCTCTCTTCCTTAAAAACCAATACTGTAAGAGTAACATTTTAGGCATTTTATATATATATAGCTAGGGTGTTTAGCGAGGAAGCACTATGTGAGGCTTGCTTTTGGAAAGGCTATGGAGCAGAATTAGGCCATCTGGCCCATCGAGTCTGCTCCACCATTCAATCATGGCTGATCCTTTTGTTTTTTCTCCTCCTCAATCCCAGTTCCCGAGCCTTCTCCCCGTAACCTTTGATGCTGTGTCCAGTCAATAACCTATGAATCCCTGCCTTAAATACACCCAACGACCCCCGACTTCCACAGCTGCACCTGGCAACAAATTCCACAAATTCACCACCCTCTGGCGAAAGAAATTTCTCCGCATCTCTGTTTTAAATGGACGCCCCTCTATCCTGAGGCTGTGCCCTCTTGTCCTGGACTCTCCCACCATGGGAAACAACCTTTCCATATCTACTCTGTCTAGGCCTTTCAACATTCGAAAGGTTTCAATGAGATTCCCCCTCATCCTTCTGAATTCCAGTGAATACAAACCCAGAGCCATCAAACATTCCTCCTGTGATAACTCTTTCATTCCTGGAATCATCCTTGTGAACCTCCTCTGGACCCTCTCCAATGCCAGCACCTCATTTCTAAGATGAGGGGCCCAAAACTGTTCACAATTCTCAAGGTGAGGCCTCACCAGTGCCTTATAAAGCCCCAACATCACATCCCAGCTCTTGTATTCCAGACCTCTTGCTAACATGGCCATTGCCTTCCTCACCACTGATTCAATCTGTAGGGAGGGCAGGGAGAGACTTGTACATTCAGCTCTCCTTTTCCTGAGACAGCCAGCCAGTGGTGGAAGCTGAACTTGAGAGCAAGTAGCACAAACCACTACAATCCCATAATAGACGCGTCATGACAACCACCTTGACACCATATATATATACATCTATTAAGTAATGCAAATGTGTGTGTGTCTGTGCTTGTATAGGGTACTGTCAAAAATCTAGGCTGCGGAAAGAATACAGACCTTGGGATGCACAAACATCAAGGTCACCACCATTGACCTCCCATAGACCTTCATCTCTCCTGAGGCTGCCCACTGACTTATGTCAGTGATATTAAAACGGATTCTAGTTCTGATTTGGATTGTGTTTGAGGTAGACATCAAAGCTTTTGTGTGGACAGGACAGGGCTGAGGAACACAGTCTGGGTTTGATCATTTCTGAGATTTACCTGACAGGACAGAGCTGGGGAACACAGTTTGGGTTTGATCATTTTCTGAGGTTTACCTGGACAGGACAGAGCTGAGGAACACAGTTTGGGTTTGATCATTTTCTGAGGTTTACCTGGACAGGACAGAGCTGAGGAACACAGTTTGGGTTTGATCATTTTCTGAGATTTACCTGGACAGGACAGAGCTGGGGAACACAGTTTGGTTTGATCATTTCTGAGGTTTACCTGGACAGGACAGGACTGAGGAACACAGTTTGGTCTGATCATTTTCTGACATTCATCTGGAGGTCAGGGCTGAAGAACACAGTTTGAGGTTTCATCATTTTCTGAGGTTTACCTGGACAGGACAGAGCTGAGGAACACAGTCTGGGTTTGATCATTTCTGAGGTTTACCTGGACAGGACAGAGCTGGGGAACACAGTTTGGGTTTGATCATTTTCTGAGGTTTACCTGGACAGGACAGAGCTGAGGAACACAGTCTGGGTTTGATCATTTTCTGAGGTTTACCTGGACAGGACAGGACTGAGGAACACAGTTTGGTCTGATCATTTTCTGACGTTCATCTGGAGGTCAGGGCTGAAGAACACAGTTTGAGGTTTCATCATTTTCTGAAGTTTACCTGGACAGGACAGAGCTGAGGAACACAGTCTGGGTTTGATCATTTTCTGAGGTTTACCTGGACAGGACAGAGCTGAGGAACACAGTCTGGGTTTGATCATTTTCTGAGGTTTCCCTGTACAGGATGGAGCTGTGGAACAAAGTTTGTGTTTAATCATTTTCTGAGATTTCCCTGGATAGGACAGGGCTGAGGAACATAGTCTGGATTTGATAATTTTCTGATGTTTACCTGCAGAGGACAGGGCTGAGAAGCACAGTTTTGATTTTATTATTTTCTGAGGTTAATCTGGACAGTGGTGTTCCACAGTGATCTGTTCTGGGACCCCTCTTCTTTGTGATTATTCTCAATGACCTGGATTAGGAATTCTAATTTTTGGTTAGTAAATTCGCTGTTGACACAGAAGTTGGGGGTGTTGTGGGTAGTGTGGAGCGTTGTCAGAGGTTACAGCGGGACATCGATAGGATGCAGAACTGGGCTGAAAAATGGCAGATCAAGTTCAACCCAGATAAGTACGAAGTGGTTCATTTTGGTAGGTCAATTTTAAAGACAGGATATCATCTGAATGGAAAGACTCTTGGTAGTGTGGAAGGTTAGTGAGATCTTGTGGTCTGTGTCCATAGGTTGGTTCACATTGTTGTTAAGAAAGTGTATGGCCTTCAACAACTGTGGGGTTGAGTTCAAGATCCAAGACCTTAGTTAGACTCCACTTGGAGTACCATGTTCAGTTCTGGTCACCTCACTACAGGAAGGAAGTGGATGCTATAGAGAGAGTGCAGAGGAGATTTACAAGGATGCTGTCTGGATTGGAGAGCATGCCTTATGAGAATAGGTTGAGTGAACTTGGCCTTTTCTCCTTGGAGCGACTGAGGATGAGAGGTGACCTGATAGAGATGTTTCAGATGATGAGAGGCATTGATTGTGTGGATAGCCAGAGGCTTTTGCCTGGGGCTGAAATGGCTGACACATGGGAGTGTGGTTTGAAGATGCTTGGTAGTAGGGATGTCAGGGGTAAGTTTTTCACACAGAGAGTGGTGAGTGCGTGGAATGCACTGCCAGTGACAGTGGTGGAGGTGGATACAATAGGGGTCTTTTAAGAGACTCTTAGATAGGTACATGGAGCTCAGTAAAATAGAGGGATATGCGGTAGGGAAATTCTAGTTAGTTTCTACAGTAGGTTACACGGTCGGCACAACATTGTGGGCCGAAGGGCCTGTAATGTGCTGTAGGTTTCTATGTTTCTATGATTATGCGTAGTCTCAATATTTTACGACAACGCTTTTCGATTTTGTTTTAGCTGTCTCCTCTTTTGCTTGTTCACTGACTTCACAACAAATAACCCGTCATTACTGCCCCATATAGATCCTGTGCCAAATAACTTTGTTCCCTATTTGTCCTTGAGAAAATAAACTGAGCCTTCATTTACTCTCCCTGAGATTTCAAGTTGAAGTATTGCATTAAACTGGTGCAAGATCATTTCGCACTAATAGATGCTTCTCAGGCACAATTCATTATCCTTGTAGGTTTACAGGAAATGTTTTTATAAAAGCTTTCCCTTCATTTATATTGTTAGGACCTCAAAGGAAAGAGACATCTTTGTTTTTTTTCCTCTCTCTCTCTCTTCCATCTTGAGTGGATTTGATTGCAGAATGGATATGATTAATTGCACCTCGGAAATACTCTAAATCACAATGAAGGATAATTTGCCATCTACTTATCTGTCAGAGAGAATGTTCAAAGACAAATAACCCAATAACAGGAAGGGAAAACAGAGAGAGAGAGAGACAAAGAACCGGCTGGAATTCTTGAGAGATAGATCATGTTCCCCACACTTGAGAACAAGCTGTCAACAGACGGACACAACAGCTGCGTGTGCCAGTCACCAATTACGAGTTAGCCTTCAGGAGTACAATTAGATAACAGCGAGTTTAATGTCTTCCCCCCCCCCGCCACCTTCACCTCTGCATTAAAACTAGATCTGGGAGCCTTGCAGCTGGAAAACGGACTGGAGAAGGCAGGGCAGAGGTCACGAGTGACACTTGAGCAAGGTTGAACATAAAAGCGGTGCGATTTACTTGCCGTCCCAATACTCTAGGTACCTTATTGATTTAGGGATACAGTGCGGAGCCTTCTGGCCCAACGAGAGACCGCACACACCTTCCTTAACCCTGGCCTAAACACGGGGCAGTTTACAATGGCCGGTTAGCCCGCTGACCGGTAGGTCTTTGGGATGCTGGAGGAAACTGGGGCAGCTGGAGGGAAAGGATATGGAGGGCCAGGAGATCAGTGCTGAGTGTATAAACATGATAGAGCGTTTAGAGATCAAGGAGAAAGAAGTGTTGGGCCTCCGAATGAGTATTAAGGCGGATAAGACCCCAGGGCCCGATGGGATTTACCCCCAGTTATTGAAGGAGGCAAGAGATGAGATTGCTGGTTTTTATTTTCTCTTCTTCTTTTGGGGTTTTTTCTGTTTATATATATATTTTTTCTTTTTATTTCTTTTTTAATGACTAATTTCATTATGAGTTTGGAAGTCTTTTATATCTATATTACTTAAAATTTGTTTTATATATGCTGATTAACATTATTCCAGTTTCTTTGTACCAGATTTGTTATTGAGTTTATAATTTTGAAAATTAATAAAAAGATTTAAAAAGAAAGAGATGAGATTGCTGGGGCCTTGACCAGTGTCTTCGTGTCTTCTCCAGGCACAGGTGAGGTCCTAGGATAGGGGCCAATGTTGTGCCTCTGTTTTTTTATTTAGGTTAGATTATGAGGACACTCAGTCCTCGTTTATTGTCATTTAGAAATGCATGCATTAAAAATGATACAATGTTCCTCCAGAAAGACATCACTGAAACACAAGACAGACCAAGACTGAAAAACTGATGAAACCACATGATTATAACATATAGTTACAACAATGCAAAGCAATACTGTAATTTGTTAAAGAGCAGACCATGGGCACGGTAAAAAAAAGTCTCGAGTCCTGACCCATCATCTCGCGCAGGCGGAAGCGCCGCAAACTTGCCGATGCATTGGAAGCACCCGACCGCAGCGGACTCTGAGTCCGTCCGAAAACTTCGAGCCTCCGACCAGCCCCTCCGACACCGAGCACCGAGCACCATCTCTGCCGAGCGCTTCGACCCCGGCCCCGGCCACCGAGCAACGAGCAAAGCCGAGGACTTGGGGCCTTCCCCTCCGGAGATTCTGGATCACACAGTAGCAGCAGCAGTGAAACAGGCATTTCAGAAGTTTCACCAGATGTTCCTCCGTGCTCTCACGTCCGTCTCCATCAAATCAGGATTGTGCACGGCGCCCTACCTGACAGATAACAGATATCATTCACCGGAGTGGCCACTGCGAGCTGCGTCACGCTGCCATCTTCTGCTCCCTCCTGTTTAGGAAGGGAACAAGGGAAAATCCCGGAAACTATAGACCGGAGGGTCTCACGTCATTTGCAGGGAAATTCTGAGGGATAGGATAGATGAGCATTTGGAAACCCATGGCCTAATTAGGGAGAGCTGGCTTTGGCTTTGTGCGGGGAAGGTCGTGCCTCGCCAACTGGATTGAGTTTTTTGACAAGGTGACGAGAGAGGCTGACGAGGGTCAAGCAGTGGATGTTGTCTGCATGGATTTTAGTAAGGTGTTTGACAAAGTCCCTCATGCAGAAGATTAAGGTGCCCGAGATCCGTGGCGAATTGGCTGTTTGGATTCAGAACTGGCTAGCGTACAGAAGACAGAGGTTGTGGTTGAAGGGACTTATTCGAGTTGCAGGTCGGCAGGGATCTGTGCTGGGACCTCTGATGTTTGAGATGTATATAAACGATCTGGATGAACATGACAGAGGTATACAAGATATTAAGAGGAATAGATAGAGTGGATAGCCAGCGCCTCTTCCCCAGGGCACCGCTGCTCAATACAAGAGGACATGGCTTTAAGGTAAGGGGTGGGAAGTTCAAGGGGGATATTAGAGGAAGGTTTTTTACTCAGAGAGTGGTTGGTGCGTGGAATGCACTGCATGAGTCAGTGGTGGAGGCAGATACACTAGTGAAGTTTAAGAGACTGCTAGACAGGTATATGGAGGAATTTAAGGTGGGGGGTTATATGGGAGGCAGGATTTGAAGGTCGGCACAACAATGTGGGCCGAAGGGCCTGTACTGTGCTGTACTGTTCTATGTTCTATGTTCTGAAACGTAGATGGGTGGGTTAGTCAGCTTGTGGACGATAACGAGATTGGAGGAGTCGTGGACAGCGTAGAAGGCTGGCAAAGAATACAGATCAGATGGGGATTTGGGCAGAGAAATGGCAGATGGAGTTTAACCCAGATAAACGTGAGGTGTTACATGCGAGGAAACAGTACACTGTAAGGCAAGGTACTGAACAGAACTGCTGAGCTGAGACCTCCCTGAAATTGGCTACACGGGTTGACAGGGTGGTTAGGAAGGCTTATGGAATGCTTGCTCTTGTTAGTTGAGGAACTGAGTTCAAAAGACAGGAGGTTCTGTTGCAAGTTTATAAAACTCTGGTTAGGCCACATCTGGAGTATTGCCTACAGTTCTGGTCACCCCAGAAGGATGTTGAGGCTGTGGAGAGGGTGCAGAGGGTGCAGAGGAGGTTTACTGGGATGCTGCCTGGCTCAGAGAGGGTGCGTGCTATCACGAGAGGCTGGACAAACTTGGGTTGATTTCTCTGGGGCGGCAGGGGCTGGTGGGGGTGGGATCTGATAGAGGTTTACAACGTTACGAGGGGCCTAGATAGAGTGGACAGGGAGTATTTGTCTCCCAGAGTCGAAATGTCTAATACCACAGGGCATGCATTGGAGGTGAGAGGGGTTAGGTTCAAGGGGGACGTGAGGGGTAAGTTTTTTCACTCAGGGAGTCATGGATGCCTGGAATGCGCTGGCTGGCGTGGTGGTAGAGGTAACTACGTTAGAGGCTTTTAACAGATGTTTGGACAGGCAGAGGGATGTGAGGGAGATGGAGGGATATGGACATGGCATCGGTAGGAGGGATTAGTACCTGGTGCTGCCTGGCCTGCTGAGTTCCCCCAGCATTGTGTGTGTGTGCAGCTCTGGATTTCCGGTATCGGCAGACCTTCCTCCTGTCTGCTCCCGGTCGTCTCTGACTTGCTTCCCAACTGGCCCGGCACAGCGCTGTGGGCCGAACAGCCTGCTCCTGTCCCGGTGGCCACCGGGAGAAGGTACAAGACTCCTAACGGACAGGGCCGGAACTGATCTCCGGGCTCGGGAACCCCCTGGGCTGCAAGATCACCCCGCTGACAGCGACACCACTGGGCGCCCTGGTCCAGAAGATCAAAGGCCCAAGACCCACTCAGGATCTCTGGCCACCCTGAGAACTGCAGCAAGTGTAAGTCTTATTTTCATTCCTCACGTTAGTACAGAACACAGAAATGGAACGCACAACACAGAACAGAGAAATCGAATTGACTTGACTTCATTACTTATATCCTTCATATAGATGAGGAGTTAAAATCTTTACGTTACGTCTCCCTCTAAATGTGTAATGTGCAATTTATAGTAATTTATAATAAATAGTATGTACAACAGGACAGTCGATATAACACAGAAATACAGTTGTCAGTTTGAGTTAATCAGTCTGACGGCCTGGTGGAAGAAGCTGTTCCAGAGTTTATTGGTCCTGGCTTTTATGCTGAGGTACCGCTTCCCGGATGGTAGCAGCTGGAACAGTTTGTGGTTGGGGTGACTCGGGTCCCCAATGATCCTTCGGGCCCTTTTTACACACCTGTCTCTGTAACTGTCCTGAATAGTGGGAAGTTCACATTGACAGATGCGCTGGGCTGTCCGCATCACTCTCTGCAGAGTCCTGCGATTGAGGGAGGTACAGTTCCCGTACCAGGCAGTGATGCAGCCAGTCAGGATGCTCTCAGTCGTGCCCCTGTAGAAAGTTCTTAGAATTTAGAGGCCCACACCAAACGTTCTCAACTGTTTGAGGTGAAAGAGGCGCTGTTGTACAGACCACGTGAGATCCTTCGTGATGTGTATACTGAGGAACTTGAAGCTGTTCACACTCTCAACGCCAGATCCATTGATGTCAATAGTGGTTAGCCTTCTGTAGTCCGCAACTAGCTCCTTTGATTTTGCGATAAAAATAGAACATTGAACGTAGAACATAGAAATAGAATATAATAGCACAGGTCCTTCAGTCCATGATGTTTTCCCATTCTTTTAACGTTCTCCAAGACCAATCTGACCAGTCCCACCCACATGGACCTCTATTTTCCTATCATCTATGTGCCCATCGAAGAGTCTCTTAAATGTCCCTAATGTATCTGCCTCCACCATCACCACCCCTGGCAGCATGTTCCACACACCCACCACCCTCCGTGTAAAGAAAACCTCCCTCCCTCATCTGTCCTCCAATTACCTTGGTGTCAAAATGGTTGCCGTGACGCGTCGGGTGTGGTGGTGTAGTGGGTCGTGCTTGTCGCTCTCACTTTCAGCTTCCGCTGCTGTCTAGCCGTCTCAGGAAAAGGGAGCTGAACGTGTCGGTCTCTCCCTGCCAGTACACAGCCTCTCCGACAGCAAGCCCCGTGTAGCGCCTCCTCGCTGGCGACACACACACGGAAACTGAACTCCTCTCGGACTCGGGCTGAACTACAGGGGACGGGGAGGAGGTCTGGCCCCTGCACGACGTAGCACGCAGGCCCACCGGCGTGCGGACACGCCCCGGTCCCCGTGAACCAGATCCCCGGCTACGGGTAAATAGCCCCCCACCGCCTTGCGGGCAGCCTCGGGGGAGAGACGAAGGTCTACGGGAGTTAAACCCAGACAGCAAATCCGGAGTGGAGCCCCCTGATGTCATTGAACATCCTCCCGGCAGCTCCTGCAGCCGAGCTGGTGACAAACTTATTGCTTCATAAGCTTCCTTCGGGCTACACCGGTGAGGCCGAGAGGGGGATCTTGACGACTGGGGCATCTCAGGATCTCTGTACCTTCCGCCCAGGCTTGTGATGATGGTCATCACCCATCGTCCTTCCAGATGGACAGATGTCAGCCACCACCTCAATGACGAATATGACAGAATCATAGAAACAGGAATCAACAGCACATTACAGGCCCTTTGGCCAACAATGTTGTGCTGAGTGTGTAACCTACTCTAGAAACTGGCTAGAATTTCCCTACCCATAGCCTTCTATTTTTCTAAGCTCCATGTACCCGTCCAGGGTCTCTTAAAAGACCCTATCGTATCCGCCTCCACCACTGTTGCCGGCAGCCCATTCCACACACTCACCACTCTCTGAGTAAAAAACTTACCCCTGACATCTCCTCTGTACCTACTTCCAAGCACCTCAAAACTGTGCCCTCTCGTGTTAGCCATTTCAGCCCTGGGGATAAGCCTCTGGTTATCCACACGATCAATGCCTCTCATTATCTTATACACCTCTATCAGGTCACCTCTCGTCCTCCGTCACTCCAAGGAGAAAAGGCCGAGTTCACTCAACCTATTCTCATAAGGCATGCTCCCCAATCCAGGCAACGTCCTTGTAAATCTCCTCCGCACTCTCCAAGTCTCCTCTTTACTTGATCCATTCCTTTTATAATCTTATACACCTCCATCAAGTCACCTCTCGTCTTCTTTCTCTCCAATGAGAGAAGGTCTAACCACCTGAGGAGTTGTTCTCAGATCTGCCCTCCGCGTTCGTGCCAGCCTGCGACTCGAACGCACACAGCCACGAAGCTGAGGGCTGAGACAGGGTTCCTCCCTGCCTACGCTGAAATACTGCCGTACTGGAGGTTCATGAGACTGAATCTGGGAGTGAAAGGGTTAACGTCTAATGAGCGTTCGATGGCTCTGGGCCTGTACCCACTGGGGGTTAGATGAATGAGTAGGGTGGAGGGGAGTAAATCACATAGAAACCTACCAAATATTGAAAGCACTAGGCAGCGTGGACATTAGATTATGAAGACACGCAGTCCTCTTTTATTGTCATTTAGTAATGCATGCATTAAGAAATGATACAATGTTCCTCCGGTGTGATATCACAAAACACAAGACAGACCAAGACCGAAAAAACTGACAAAAACCACATTAATTATAACATATAGTTACAACAGTGCAACAATACCGTAACTTGATGAAGAACAGACCATGGGCACGGTAATAAAATCTCAAAGTCTCTCGAAAGTCCCACGTCTCACGCAGACGGGAGAAGGAAGAAAACTCTCCCTGCCATGCCCGACCACAGTCCGACTCTGAGTCGTCCGAAAACTTCGAGCCTCCTATCAGCCCTCCGACACCGAGCACCATCTCTGCCGAACGTTTCGACCCCAGCCTCGGTCGCCAGCAGCAGGCAAAGCCAGGGATTTTGGGGTCTTCCCCTCCGGAGATTCTCGATCGCACAGTAGCAGCGGCAGCAAACCGGGCATTTCAGAAGTTTCTCCAGATGTTCCTCTGTGCTCTCACGTCCGTCTCCATCAAATCAGAATTGTGCACGGCCCCTATTTAACAAATACGATATCATTTCACCGGAGGGCTGCGCGCATTACCCGTGGCAGATGAGTCTAGGACGGTAACAGAAGGACGTTCCTTGAGGACAGAGATGAGGAGGAATTTCCGTAAGACCACAAGAGATAGGAGCAGAATTAGGCCATTCAGCCCATCAAGTCTGCTGCCCCATTCCATTGTGGCTGATCCCGGATCCCACTCAACTCCGTGCACCTGCCTTCTGGCCATATCCTTTAATGCCCTGACCCAATCAGGGAACGATCAACTTCCCCCTTAAGTATACCCACGGGCTTGGCCTCCACTGTAGTCTGTGGCAGAGCATTCCACAGATTCACTACTCTCCGGCTAAAAAGCAAACAAAAAAAAATTCCTCCTTACCTCTGTTCTAAAAGTCCGCCCCCCCCCCCCCAATTCCCAGGCTGTGCCCTCTAGTTCTGGATACCCCCATGCCTTCCCCCCACCATAGGAAACATCCTCTCCACATCCATCCTATCTGGTCCTTTCAACGTTCGGTAGGTTTCAATGGGATGCACCCCCCCCCCCCCCGCATTCCTCCAAATTCCAGCGGGCACAGGCCCGAAGCCGACAGACGCCCCTCATATGTTAACCCTTTCAACCCCGGAACCATCCTCGTGAGCCTCCTCTGTTGTCTTTCTCCAGTGACAACACGTCCTTTCTGAGGTACGGGGCCCAGAACTGTTGACAATACTCCGAGTGCAGCCTGGCAGGCGTCCTGTAAGGGACACGATGGCCCGATTGACCCAATTCTGCTCCTGTGCCTTGCGGTAACTCCAAAACAGGGCACAGAAAGCCCAGAGTTGATGCCAAGCCTTCCAAGAAGTTGAAGTATATCGTACCAACTAGGGTGGGGTGGTAGAGTAACGGTTAGACCAACACTGCTGCAATGCCAGTGACCTGGGTTCAGCTTCCAGAGCTGTCTGTAAGGAGCTTGGACTTTCTGCCCGTGACCGCGTGGATTTCCTCCTCGATCTCCTGTTTCCTCCCAAATTCCAAACCAGTTGCTTGGTTAATCGGTCAGATGAGTGTAATGGGACAGCGTGGGCTCACTGCTCTGGAAGAGCTCCATACCTCTAAATGTAACCCTCGCTTTGCCTAGGGGCATGACCGCGGGGTTATAACCCCCTTCCTGGCCAAAACTTAGCTCTCTCGTTTGGGTGGATGCTGTGTGTTGTGTCCCCTGTGTAAAATCAGTACCCCAAAATAACCAGCAGTACACAATGTGCGGTTAAACGATTAAGATTTTATACTTGACTGTGGGGTTAGTAGAGAAACAAAACATAAGATAAAAAGGCGCTAATAATCTCATTAGACAGTCCAGTGCGCAAATCATTGGAACTCACGGATTTTTCTCTTCGCTGATCCTCCTTCGATTGTCGCTGACCTCTGGGCTCCTGCCTCGAGCCCAGGGCCCAGAGGGTCTCACCATCCACCATCTCCTCAAGCTATGTCTTCTGTCTTCATCCTCCTCGCGCCTTCTCCCCGAAGCCCACGCAAACGAACAGCTTTCACACAGACAGAAAGAATAACATCTCCCTGTTATCAGTTGTAACCCAAATATGCTGCGACAAAAACCCACTACCTCAGCAGTTAACATTACAGGGAAGCCATTTTATAAGCCTTAGCAACTAACATGAAAGAAGACACCCCTTACATAAATAAAATCAGAAACAAAAATAAAATCAAACACAGGTTGAAGTGGATAGTTTTATACCAAAACTCTACGGTACTGAGCTCAATATTTTCAACAAGTTCCAAAAACAAAAGCAGGAATGTGTCTCATAATACTTCCTCCTCAAAGTAACATGTTTACACATTAGTGAAAAAAAAGAATAATCTACTTTGGAGATTGCTCTTGAAAAAATTCTGACTTATAATCCGTATGACTGTCGATTCTGGTTAGTTGGAACACAACGGGACTGGTACGTTTTGGCCCCATTAAGAGGCTGTCCCAATTAGCAGGAGTTTCATGGAAATAATTAAAAAGGTCTAAAAAAGCTAAACTACCATTTACGGGAGGGAACATACCGTTTAACTGAGTAATAATAACTGTTGCTGGTGCGTGGCCAAGTGGTTAAGGTGTTCGTCTAGTGATCTGAAGGTCGTTAGTTCAAGCCTTGGCTGAGGCAGTGTGTTGTGTCCTTGAGCAAGGCACTTAATCACACATTGCCCTGCGACGACATCGGTGCCAAGCTGCATGGGTCCTAATGCCCTTCCCTTGGACAATATCGGTGGCATGGAGAGGGGAGACTTGCAGCATGGGCAACTGCCAGTCTTCCATACAACCTTGCCCAGGCCTGCGCCCTGGAAACCTTCCAAGGTGCAAACCAAGGGGAACTTCCAAGGCGCAAACCTATGGTCTCACGAGACTAATGGATGCCTATAAAAAAAGTCATGTGCTTAAAATGAAATACAGAACAAATCAGAGTAAAGTACTCTAAATTCAACTAGAGTACTCTAGAACTGCGTATTAGTCCTTAACCATTATTGCAGAGGAATTAATCAGGTGTGCTGTAAATAAACAGAATCAGTGCAGACACCTACTGCAGATGATGGACCTCCCTCAAACAATGCTTTGAACGACTGCATCCTCGAAATCTTCATTTTCATTGTAACATTCATGATGATTGCCAATACTTTCAAATTCGTTGTATTGCCGAACTTGCTGAAGTTTTCCCTCCTGGCTGTTTCTGGCATCTTCAAGCCTCAATGCTTGAAACTACAGTGAGCAAAAGAGTTCTGAGTTGTCCTACTGTCTGTTCCTTCCTGACTGAAAGTGACAAAAATTGCTGATTTTTTGAACGCAAGCACATGCAGCTGACTCTATTTAAAAACTGTTCACTCCAAGCTCTGCACGGCATCTAAATGCCACTCAAGTCACGTTATAAACTGTTCGACCACAGTCTCCTGTCCCATTTAGGGGGCAGAGTGTCCCAAATGAACAACTAGAATCCCAGCTATTTTCTCGATCAGTTTTTGGTCTTTAAGAGTTGTCCCAAATTAGTAGCTGCCCCGGTTAACCGGTGGCTTCATTAACTGGAATCTGCTGTATTAGGAATGCAAATTCATTGAAAATTTATCAATAATTTACAGTGCCTTACATCATGAGAATTTTTGTTAATGAGATTAATTCAAGATTCAAGATTGTTTAATGTCATTTCCTGTACACCAGTGTAAAGGAGAACAAAATAATTGTTATTCCGGATCTGATGCCACACAAAAAAACACACACAATAAGATAAAGAGCACAATAATAATAAAAACGCAATAAATATAAATACATAAGATAGTTAATATATGTAAGGGGTTTCTTCTTTTATGTTACTGCTAAGGCTAATAAAATGGCTTCTTTGTTATGTTAGAATAAAATGGCTTCTTTGTTATGTTAACTGCTGAGAAAATGCTTCTCTCTCGCAGCTTGTTTGGGTTATATTACTGATAATGAGAATTGTATTCATTTGCTAAACAATTGGGATAGATGTTATTCTTTCTTGTGTGTCTGTAAGCTATTGTGTTGTGTGGGCTTTGGGGGCAGAAGGCGCGATGGGGACAGAGAGAGGAGACGCGGTGCTGTAAGCTGGGCGGCGGGACGGACCCTGAGCGGGAGTCCGAGGCCCAGGGTCTTCGGCGAGGAGAGGAGACGAAGACAGACTCGTGTGGAGCATCTGGTTGACCACTGTGGTTGGTCCCAGGCGGCGGGTCGAGGGGGTCAGAGGGGATCGAATGGTGGAAAGAAGACTCCGTTAATCGAGCTCCAAGTGTTGTGCACGAAGAGGTTGAACTTTGACAAGTTTGGCGCCTTTTACTTTCCTTTTATATTGTATCTCTATTAATGACATAGTTCCAGTAAGATCTATAAAGTGTAATCATTTAATCACATATTGTGTATTGTCTGTTACTTGGTGGGGTGGGGTACAACACACAGCATCCACACAAACTTGATTACCAAGTCTGGCGGGGTGAAGGCTGCTCCCCCTCGACGAAAGCGAGTTGAGTGAACCTGAGGCCTACCAGGGGGCTACATATACACCGATTGATTGTTCATCCATAACGTGACGCTGTAACTGGAGTGTCTGTACATAGAAACATAGAAACATAGAAAACCTACAGCACAACACAGGCCCTTCGGTCCACAAAGTTGTGCCAAACATGTCCCTACCTTAGAAATTACTTGGCTTCCCTATAGCCCTCTAATTTTCTAAGCTCCATGTACCTATCCAGAAGTCTCTTAAAAGACCCTTTTGTATCTGCCTCCACCACCATTGCCTACAGAAGGTGACTCTGACAGGAAATGATAAAGTAGTGGTGGTTTGGGGGTGTGGAGGGGTGGGTTAGTGGGTGGAGGTGTTGATCAGACTCACTGCTTGGGGGAAAGTCACTGTTTTTGAGTCTGGTGGGTCCTGGTGTGGACGCTACGTAGCCTCCTCCCCGATGGGAGAGGGACAGACAGTCCGTGAGCAGGGTGGGTGGGACCCTTCACGGTCCTGGTGTGGACGCTACGTAGCCTCCTCCCCGATGGGAGTGGGACAGACAGTCCGTGAGCAGGGTGGGTGGGATCCTTCACGGTCCTGGTGTGGACGCTACGTAGCCTCCTCCCCGATGGGAGTGGGACAGACAGTCCGTGAGCAGGGTGGGTGGGATCCTTCACGGTCCTGGTGTGGATGCTACGTAGCCTCCTCCCCGATGGGAGTGGGACAGACAGTCTGTGAGCAGGGTGGGTGGGATCCTTCATGGTCCTGGTGTGGATGCTACGTAGCTCCCTGTATATATAATATGAGCATCGATGTGCAAATTCCAGTTCCCTCCAGCCAATAGGATGTTAATGGCCCTTTTCCGGCACATTTAATGCCCTTAATGAAGAATAAATCCGATATTCTTATCACACCAGAAAGGAGATCGTCCAAATATTATGTTCAATAAACATGCTGTCACAATTCTTGACAAACATGTTCACTCTGTTACTATTTGATGAGATTTTAGTGAACATTCAAAGATAAAAACAGAATTCTTTTATTAGATAAAGACGTCAAAAAGAAGTGACAGGAACAATCAGACACTGGATACATCGAAAATTGCATTTGTAATTTTAACCTTCTCGGTTAATAGTACAAAGCTTTGTCTCTCTTTTTCAAATTATGGTTTCACACATCATTAAAATTAAATAGGATTGTTAAAATGTTCCACTGGAGTTTAACTCGAACACACTAACCATCAGAATCTTGTACTAAAGGGGATAAAACTTAACATGCGCCATCATTGAAATGTTTTCATAACCTATGGACTCACCTGTAAGGACTCGTCCTCTCCTGTTCTCGATATTTATTGCTTATTTATGATTAATTTTTTGTCTCAGCTCCAAACCTGAGGTACGGGCAAAGCAATTTCCTCTTTTCATAGAGGGATCAGAAGTGGAGAGAGTGAGCAGTTTCTAGTACCTGGGTGTCAAGATCTCTGAGGACCTAAACTGGTCCCAACATATCGATGCAGCTATAAAGAAGGCAAGACAGTGACTATACTTCATTAGGAGCCTGAAGAGATTTGGTATGTCAACAAATACATGCAAAAATATCTATAGATGTACCGTGGACAGCATTCTGACAGTCTGTATCACTGCCTGGAATTTGGGGGGCTACTGCACAGGACTGAAAGAGGCTGCAGAAGGTTGTAAATCTAGTCAGCTCCATCTTGGGTACTCGCCTACAAAGAACCCAGGACATCTTCAGGGAGCGGTGTCTCAGAAAGGCAGCGTCCATTATTAAGGACCCCCAGCACCCAGGGCATGCCCTTTTCTCACTGTTACCATCAGGGAGGAGGTACAGAAGCCTAAAGGCACACACTCAGCGATTCAGGAACAGCTTCTTCCCCTCTGCCATCCGATTCCTAATGGACATTGAAACCTTGGACACTACCTTACTTTTTAATATATGTTATTTCTGTTTTTTTTTGCACGATATTTAATCTATTCAATCCCTGACACCGAAACCATGATTCATGGGGTGTCAGGGAGGGGTAGTTCCTCTGGTGGGGGAACATGTCACGTCCTTTTCAAGGTGGTTAGCCCACCTTTGGTCCCCACCTGGCACTCAGCTCTCACCTGTGGCTCCCCGTAGCTGTTTGCATGCGACAGCGGCCACACCCCGGGCAACGGCTCCGACAAGCCGGCTAAACCAGGTGAGCGTAGCCGACGGGTCTCAAACCCTCGGTGAGATAGGGAGTTGTCTATCCCAGCATGTGAAGACAGACTCCAGCGGATTGAGCGGACGAGACCTATGGAAGGTTCAACGGTCAAGAAGACGGTCTCTGCAAGAGTCGTGGAACGTGTAGAGCAGGACAAGACACAGAAGACGTCCCGGTCATCCACTGCGCCTAGTCCCATCTCCAGCCGTCTCGACTCTTGTCTTGCCACTGGATCCAGATGGGAATTGGGAAGAGAGAGTGAGGCTGACGCTGCGTAACTCTCCCTCACTTAAATCCAAATCACGCGCTAGTCTCGACACCATCATAATGGTGTCAAAGTTTTCATCGACGTCGACGATGGACGAACACACAATCTACTCAATATACATACACTGTACTTGATTGATTCATTTATTTATTATTATTATTTGTCATTGTTTTTCTCTTCTAGATTATGTATTGCATCGAACTGCTGCTGCTAAGGTAACAAATTTCACGTCACGTGCCGATGATAATAAACCTGATTCTATTTCAGCATATTTCCCGTGTTTTTCACTGACTGATTTCTCCATGTCTTGTGTGTTTGGACTGGCTATATCTATTAAAGAAGTTTTCCTTGCTTGTTTATCCCGTAATATTCTATCCCAACAGCTGTTATAGATTGTCCTATCTGCAATAATTGATTGGTCATAATATAATTTGTGATTATCATTGTTACTCTTATTATTTTTCTTTCTTTTTGTAGTTGCACAGTTTGCTGTCTTCTGTACACAGGCTGCCCGAACTGTGGGTGCGGTCTTTCCCTGATGCAATTATGGCGGTTGGACTTAATCGGTTGGGAATCATGGCTGGGAAAAGGGGAAGGGAGAGGCGGATCATGGTTGGGGAAGGGGGAAGGGAGAGGGGGAATCATGGTTGGGAAAAGGGGAAGGGAGAGGGGGAATCATAGTTGGGAAAGAGGTCAGGGAGAGGGGGAATCATGGTTGGGGAGAAGGGGAAGGGAGAGGGGAATGATGGTTGGGAAAGGGAGAAGGGAGAAGGGAATCATGGTTGGGAAAAGGGGAAGGAGAGGTGAATCATGGTTGGCAAAAGAGGAAGGGAGAGGGGAATCATGGTTGGGAAAAGGGGAAGGGAGAGGGGAATCATGGTTGGGAAAAGGGGAAGGGAGAGGGGAATCATGCTTGGGAAAAGGGGAAGGGAGAGGGGAATCATGTTTGGGCAGAAGGGGAAGGGAGAGGGGAATCATGGTCGGGAAAGGGGGGAAGGGAGAGGGGAATCATGTTTGGGAAAAGGGGAAGGGAGAGGGAAGCACCCGAGAGGCATTCCATAATGAGGTAAACATCAGGATGACATCGGACATCATAGTACTGTGCAGACCCTTTGGCCCATCTTGCTGTGCTGAGCTTTTAAATCCTACTATAAGATTTCCCTCCCTCGTTAGCCTCCGATTCCCTGGGGCAGCACGGTGGTGTAGCGGCTGGCGGAACCCTTTTCAGCTGCAGTGTCCCATGTTCGATTCTCGCCGTCGCCCCTTAGGAGCCTGCATCTTCACCCCCGTGACCGCGTGGGTTTCCCCCGGGTGCTGTGGTTTCCTCCCACAGTCCAAAGGCCTACTGGTCCGTAGGCTACTTGGGTCATTGGAAAAACTGCCCCATGATTGGGCTGGGATTAAACCTGGGGGTTGCTGGGCGGCGCAGTTCGAAGGGGCGGTGGGGCCATCTCAGTAAACAAATAAAACTTTCCTTTCACCCATGTGCCTCTCCAAGACTTTTTTTCGACGCCCCTGAAGTTTTCACCTCGACCAGCAACTCTGAGTGGGTCAAAGTTACAGATAGGTGGCCTTGCAGGCAGCCAATCAGGTGCAAGGTTGTAATGAGGTCGATTACGAGGTCATGATTCAGCCTTGTTGTACTGGGCAATTGTTCTGTAGTTTTATAAGAAAGGAGCAGCAGGTATTCTTGATCTTCGAGGTAGATTCATTCATTCATAGACAATCTACAGAACCGTGCAAATCTCTTAGGCACACATATATAGCTTGAGTGCCTAAGACTTTAGCACACAGTGCTGCATTTGTCAATGTGGAGCGGAGAACGAGTTTGTAGATCTGCCGGGAACAGAGGAGGTTGGGAATGGTGAGGGTGGAGCACCCACGGGAGGGGGTGTGGGACGGGTGGCAAAGAAGGAGAGCCAGGGGCGGGGAAGGCGGGGTGCAGACACACCCAGCTCTGAGACCCCCAGGCAAGGTCATTTGATTCCGAACAATGAGTTTGTTATTAATCACTGCAGAATGTCTCTCCGATGCTTCCCTCTCCCTTCCCCTTTTCCCAGCCATGATTCCCCCTCTCCCTTCCCCTTTTCCCAACCATGATTCCCCACTCCCTTCCCCTTTTCCCAACCATGATTCCCCCTCTCCCTTCCCCTTTTCCCAGCCACGATTCCCCCTCTCCCTTCCCCTTTTCCCAGCCACAATTCCCCCTCTCCCTTCCCCTTTTCCCAACCACGATTCCCCCTCTCCCTTCCCCTTCTCCCAACCACGATTCCCTCTCTCCCTTCCCCTTTTCCCAGCCACGATTCCCCTCTCCCTTCCCCTTTTCCCAGCCACGATTCCCCCTCTCCCTTCCCCTTTTCCCAACCATGATTCCCTCTCTCCCTTCCCCTTTTCCCAGCCACGATTCCCCCTCTCCCTTCCCCTTTTCCCAGCCACGATTCCCCACTCCCTTCCCCTTTTCCCAACCATGATTCCCCCTCTCCCTTCCCCTTTTCCCAGCCACGATTCCCCCTCTCCCTTCCCCTTTTCCCAGCCACAATTCCCCCTCTCCCTTCCCCTTTTCCCAACCACGATTCCCCCTCTCCCTTCCCCTTCTCCCAACCACGATTCCCTCTCTCCCTTCCCCTTTTCCCAGCCACGATTCCCCTCTCCCTTCCCCTTTTCCCAGCCACGATTCCCCCTGTCCCTTCCCCTTTTCCCAACCATGATTCCCTCTCTCCCTTCCCCTTTTCCCAGCCACGATTCCCCCTCTCCCTTCCCCTTTTCTCAACCATGATTCCCCTCTCCCTTCCCCTTTTCCCAGCCACGATTCCCCCTGTCCCTTCCCCTTCTCCCAACCACGATTCCCTCTCTCCCTTCCCCTTTTCCCAGCCACGATTCCCCTCTCCCTTCCCCTTTTCCCAGCCACGATTCCCCCTCTCCCTTCCCCTTTTCCCAACCACGATTCCCCCTCTCCCTTCCCCTTCTCCCAACCACGATTCCCTCTCTCCCTTCCCCTTTTCCCAGCCACGATTCCCCTCTCCCTTCCCCTTTTCCCAGCCACGATTCCCCCTGTCCCTTCCCCTTTTCCCAACCATGATTCCCTCTCTCCCATCCCCTTTTCCCAGCCACGATTCCCCCTCTCCCTTCCCCTTTTCTCAACCATGATTCCCCTCTCCCTTCCCCTTTTCCCAACCCTGATTCCCCTCTCCCTTCCCCCTTTCCCAAGCATGATTCCCCTCTCTCTTCCCCTTTCCCCAACCATGATTCCCCCTCTCCCTTCCCCTTTTCCCAACCATGATTCCCCCTATCCCTTCCCCTTTTCCCATGATTCCCCCTCTCCCTTCCCCTTTTCCCAACCCTGATTCCCCTCTCCTTTCCCCCTTTCCCAAGCATGATTCCCCTCTCTCTTCCCCTTTCCCCAACCATGATTACCTCTCTCCCTTCCCCTTTTCCCAGCCACAATTCCCCCTCTCCCTTCACCTTTTCCCAGCCACGATTCCCCCTCTCCCTTCTCCTTTTCCCAGCCATGATTCCCCCTCTCCCTTCCCCTTTTCCCAGCCACGATTCCCCCTCTCCCTTCCCCTTTTCCCAGCCACGATTCCCCCTCTCCCTTCCCCTTTTCCCAACCATGTTTCCCTCTCTCCCTTCCCCTTTTCCCAGCCACGATTCTCCCTCTCCCTTCCCCTTTCCCAAGCATGATTCCCCTCTCTCTTCCCCTTTCCCCAACCATGATTCCCTCTCTCCCTTCCCCTTTTCCCAGCCACGATTCCCCCTCTCCCTTCCCCTTTCCCCAACCATGATTCCCCCTCTCCCTTCCCCTTTTCCCAGCCACGATTCCCCCTCTCCCTTCCCCTTTTCTCAACCATGATTCCCCCTCTCCCTTCCCCTATTCTCAACCATGATTCCCCTCTCCCTTCCCCTTTTCCCAACCCTGATTCCCCTCTCCCTTCCCCCTTTCCCAAGCATGATTCCCCTCTCTTCCCCTTTCCCCAACCATGATTCCCCCTCTCCCTTCCCCTTTTCCCAACCATGATTCCCCCTCTCCCTTCTCCTTTTCCCAACCATGATTCCCTCTCTCCCTTCCCCTTTTCTCAACCATGATTCCCCCTCTCCCTTCCCCTTTTCCCAACCATGATTCCCCCTCTCCCTTCCCCTTTTCCCAACCCTGATTCCCCTCTCCCTTCCCCCTTTCCCAAGCATGATTCCCCTCTCTCTTCCCCTTTCCCCAACCATGATTCCCTCTCTCCCTTCCCCTTTTCCCAGCCACGATTCCCCCTCTCCCTTCCCCTTTTCCCAGGCCACGATACCCCCTCTCCCTTCCCCTTTTCCCAGCCACGATTCCCCCTCTCCCTTCCCCTTTTCCCAGCCACGATTCCCCCTCTCCCTTCCCCTTTTCCCAGCCACGATTCCCCCTCTCCCTTCCCCTTTTCCCAGCCACGATTCCCCCTCTCCCTTCCCCTTTTCCCAGCCATGATTCCCCCTCTCCCTTCCCCTTTTCCCAACCATGATTCCCTCTCTCCCTTCCCCTTTTCCCAGCCACGATTCCCCCTCTCCCTTCCCCTTTTCCCAGCCACGATTCCCCACTCCCTTCCCCTTTTCCCAACCATGATTCCCCCTCTCCCTTCCCCTTTTCCCAGCCACAATTCCCCCTCTCCCTTCCCCTTTTCCCAACCACGATTCCCCCTCTCCCTTCCCCTTCTCGCAACCACGATTCCCTCTCTCCCTTCCCCTTTTCCCAGCCACGATTCCCCTCTCCCTTCCCCTTTTCCCAGCCACGATTCCCCCTCTCCCTTCCCCTTTTCCCAACCATGATTCCCTCTCTCCCTTCCCCTTTTCCCAGCCACGATTCCCCCTCTCCCTTCCCCTTTTCCCAGCCATGATTCCCCTCTCCCTTCCCCTTTTCCCAACCCTGATTCCCCTCTCCCTTCCCCCTTTCCCAAGCATGATTCCCCTCTCTCTTCCCCTTTCCCCAACCATGATTCCCCCTCTCCCTTCCCCTTTTCCCAACCATGATTCCCCCTATCCCTTCCCCTTTTCCCAACCATGATTCCCCCTCTCCCTTCCCCTTTTCCCAACCATGATTCCCCTCTCCCTTCCCCCTTTCCCAAGCATGATTCTCCTCTCTCTTCCCCTTTCCCCAACCATGATTACCTCTCTCCCTTCCCCTTTTCCCAGCCACAATTCCCCCTCTACCTTCAACTTTTCCCAGCCACGATTCCCGCTCTCCCTTCCCCTTTTCCCAGCCACGATTCCCCCTCTCCCTTCCCCTTTTCCCAGCCACGATTCCCCCTCTCTCTTCCCCTTTCCCCAACCATGATTCCCTCTCTCCCTTCCCCTTTTCCCAGCCACGATTCCCCCTCTCCCTTCCCCTTTCCCCAACCATGATTCCCCCTCTCCCTTCCCCTTTTCCCAGCCACGATTCCCCCCTCCCTTCCCCTTTTCTCAACCATGATTCCCCCTCTCCCTTCCCCTTTTCTCAACCATGATTCCCCTCTCCCTTCCCCTTTTCCCAACCCTGATTCCCCTCTCCCTTCCCCCTTTCCCAAGCATGATTCCCCTCTCTTCCCCTTTCCCCAACCATGATTCCCCCTCTCCCTTCCCCTTTTCCCAACCATGATTCCCCCTCTCCCTTCTCCTTTTCCCAACCATGATTCCCTCTCTCCCTTCCCCTTTTCTCAACCATGATTCCCCCTCTCCCTTCCCCTTTTCCCAACCATGATTCCCCCTCTTCCTTCCCCTTTTCCCAACCCTGATTCCCCTCTCCCTTCCCCCTTTCCCAAGCATGATTCCCCTCTCTCTTCCCCTTTCCCCAACCATGATTCCCTCTCTCCCTTCCCCTTTTCCCAGCCACGATTCCCCCTCTCCCTTCCCCTTTTCCCAGGCCACGATACCCCCTCTCCCTTCCCCTTTTCCCAGCCACGATTCCCCCTCTCCCTTCCCCTTTTCCCAGCCACGATTCCCCCTCTCCCTTCCCCTTTTCCCAGCCACGATTCCCCCTCTCCCTTCCCCTTTTCCCAGCCACGATTCCCCCTCTCCCTTCCCCTTTTCCCAGCCACGATTCCCCCTCTCCCTTCCCCTTTTCCCAACCATGATTCCCCCTTTCCCCAACCATGATTCCCCCCTCCCTTCCCCTTTTCCCAACCCTGATTCCCCTCTGCCTTCCCCTTTTCCCAATCATGATTCCCCTCTCCACTCCCCTTTTCCCAGCCACGATTCTCCCTCTCCCTTCCCCTTTCCCAAGCATGATTCCCCTCTCTTCCCCTTTCCCCAACCATGATTCCCCTCTCCCTTCCCCTTTTCCCAACCATGATTCCCCCTCTCCCGTCCCCTTTTCCCAGCCACGATTCCCCCTCTCCCTTCCCCTTTCCCAAGCATGATTCCCCTCTCCCTTCCCCTTTTCCCGACCATGATTCCCCCTCTCTTTCCCCCTTTCCGCAACCATGATTCCCCTCTCCCTTCTCCTTTTCCCAACCATGATTCCCCTCTCCCTTCCCCTTTTCCCAACCATGATTCCACCTCTTCCTGCACCCCCACCTTCCCACTGTCAGTCCACAACAGAGAGCCGTATCAGAATCAGGTTTATCATCACTCAAGTATGTCATGAAATTTGTTTTTGTGACAGCAGTACAGTGCAACACATAAAATCACTCCAGTACTGTGCAAACGTCTTCGATACTCTATGAATATATACCTGCCAAAGACTTTTGCTCATGAACTGTAGATTATCGATGAAGGAATTAATCTATCTCTAAGTTCATGTATTTTTATTGTAATTATTGATGTTTTGCGACAAAACAATATATTTCATACCAGCCCCAGAGAGACACTCTGGCACCCTACATCTTTATAATCGTCCTTGATTACGCTGTGCGTCAAGCTACCAAAGATCATGACAAGCTTGGTTTTACCATAAAACCAGGGCGAACCAGAGGGTCAGACCAGTTACGCTCACAGATCTCGATTTTGCAGATGACATGGTCCTGCTCTCTGACCAGACGGAGGAAGCATAGCAGCTACTGACAAAAGTGGAAATTAAGTGCAATAAAGTGGGACTTCACCTAAACGCTAAAAATACAGAGTACATGGCGTTTAACTGCGACGAAGGTACTCTCAAGGCCGTAGAGAATGATACCATTAAGGAATGAGTACAAGTACCTCGGGTCAAGAATGATAAGTTCAGAGAAGGACATAAAGATACGGAAGGCGCTGGCGTGGAGGGCTATGAACGACATGAAGGAAATCTGGAAGTCGAACCTGACCAGAGGGCTTAAAAAGAGGATTTTCATAGCAGTCATAGAGTCCATTCTCACGTACGGATGCGAGACGTGGACACTCACCAAGACTATGTGAAAGTCTCTCGATGGTTGCTATACACGAATGCTCCGGGTGGCTCCTGACGTGAGTTGGCAACAGCACATGATGAACGTCGAGCTCTATAACAACCTACCGATGCTCTCCTCTAAAATCAAGGTGAGAAGACTGCAACTTGCGGGGCACTGTCTACGCCACCCCGAGCTACCTGCCAGCCCAGTCATCGTATGGGAGGATGAACCCTGGGCGCCCTCCCAAGACTATGGTCAACACGCTCCGAGAAGACAGCGGCCTGGCTAATGTAGATGAACTGAACACACTGATGAGGGAGAGGGAGAAGTGGAGAGTCCGTCATTGTGCCCGACGCCCGCCCCCCAGGCCTGAATCGACGCAGTAGTAGTAATAATGCTAAAGCCTGGTTTATACTTCTGCATCAACCCTGCGCAAAGCCGACGCGGAACCCTACGCGAGAGCCCGCGTTGCTGCGACGCGCTCCTCTCCCAAAATGTAACCGGGCGTCGCGGCGACGCAGACCGCAACTGCGATGGGCTGCAATGTTTTCCATAAAGCTTTACAGACCTCCCAAATTACGCAGGACACATTTCGCACGAGAAAAGACACTCGTGTCCTGTTTACCCCGAGACTACAATGACCAGGAAGCCTTGCGCGGGCAGGTGAGTGTGCATGCGTGACGTGCGCGATTTGCCGAGCGACGCAGACACACCAACGCACAAGTATAAATGCTCACAACGCGCGTAGGCCACTTGCGTAGGTTACGGCGTCCTGTTAAGACAGAGGTATAAATCAGGTTTTACCCGGTGTTGGTGAGGAGAGGGGGTTTCCTGGGACTTCTTTGCAAATCAACAGACAGGCAATACTATTCAGTCAGCACCACTCTCCCATTTTGTCAGACACATTTAATAATCTGCACCCCGCTTCCCCACTTCCCCACAGGCTGATGCGGCAGGATTTGCATTATGATGAGGGCTTGCCAATACCAAAAATCGGCCAGGCAGTCTGCCACCGGGGTGGAAAAGGAATGAGGCCACCTCACTCAGCAATTCCACTGGGCCGACTCTCTTCTTTTCACTCCCCTCCTCTCTTTCTTTCATGGGAATCACTGTGGCCCCCGCCCATCCCCCACATGAGCCATCTGTTGTCGGCCCCCAACCAACACATATTCCACGCTCCCCTCCTACCCCTCCTCACAGTCCCCCACCCTGCTCTCATGACTATACCCCTTCCCCACACGAAACCACCACGGTGGGCTTCACGGCTAAACAGGTGAGAAGACAGCTGAAACGTCTCAACCCAAGCAAGGCTGCAGGACCGGATGGTGTCAGTACCAGGGTGCTCAAAGCCTGTGCCCCTCAGCTATGTGGAGTACTTCACCATGTATTCAACCTGAGCCTGAGGCTCTGGAGGGTTCCTGTGCTGTGGAAGACGTCCTGCCTCGTCCCTGTGCCGAAGACGCCGCGCCCCAGCGGTCTCAGTGACTACAGACCGGTGGCATTGACCTCCCACATCATGAAGACCCTGGAGAGACTTGTTCTGGAGCTGCTCCGGCCTATAGTCAGGCTGAGGGTAGCAGACACCAACAGAATCAACAAACTCATTTGTAAGGCCAGTGATGTTGTGGGGATGTAATTGGACTCTCTGACGGTGGTGTCTGAAAATAGGATGCTGTCCAAGTTGCATGCCATCTACATAATGTACTGGGTGGGCACAGGAGTACATTCAGCCAGAGACTCATTCCACCGAGATGCAGCACTGAGCGTCATAGGAAGTCATTCCTGCCTGTGGCCATCAAACTTTACAGCTCCTCCCTTGGAGGGTCAGACACCCTGAGCCAATAGGCTGGTCCTGGACTTATTTCCTGGCATAATTTAGATATTACTATTTCACTATTTATGGTTCTATTACTACTTATTATTTATGTGCAACTGTAATGAAAACGAATTTCCCCCGGGATCAGTAAAGTATGACTATGACTATGACTATGAATCGTTGGGAAACGGAGTCGGAAAGAGCAGGTCTCGGACCCCAACGCTGCACTTCCCATTCTGGATCGCCACTCACGGCTGGAGAGCCGTGCTGATTCCAGCAGCAGGATTATGAAGCAGCTGTCGTCCACGATACAGTGGCAAGTTCTGCTTCGCCACCGGCTAATAGCTCGTGGCAGATAAAGACCTCCTCAGCTAACGGAGTGCTCAGCGGAACCATGAAAAGGATCGTTTACCCAATGAGCCTAAGTGGCCACTTTGGGCGGCCACGGTTCAGGGGACGCTATTACAGCTGGGGGGCGGGTGGTGAGCGTCGGCTTTTGGGAGCTCGATCTTCGCGTCCTGTGTAAGGAGGTTTTGACGTCCTCCCCCGTGAACGCCTTTGCGTTTCTTTTCTTCCCTCCGGGTGCTCCCGTTTCCTCCCACGGACCGAAGACATCCCAGTCGACAGGTAAATTGGACATGGTCTGTTGCCCCGCAATTAGGGTTAAGTCGGTGGGTGGCACGGCCCATGGGGCCGCAAGACCCTGTTCCGTTCCGTTTCTCCAAACGAAACCTTTTTGAAAAAAAGACCCTTCTAACAAAAGAGTTCCTTCTTCTCTCGTTTCTTTTTTTGCTTTAGATTCGCACCCAGTGGCCACTTTATCAGATGCACCTGCACACCTGCTGGTTAGTGCAAATGTCTGATCGGCCGATTGTGTGGCAGCAACTCCATGCAAAAAAGCACGCGGGCATGGCCAGGAGATTCAGTTATTGCTTAGGCCAAGCATGGGAATGGGGAAGGAGGGTGATTTAAGTCACCGGAGGGGTGTATGCACTGCACGCGTACTTCGATTCTTGAAACTTTTTTTGTCTGTGGGAGGTCCTGTTGGCGCCAGATGGGGTGGTTCGAGTATCTCAGAACCTGCCGATCTCCTGGGGACTTTCATGATCAACGGTCTCTAGCCTTTACAGTGAGTGGTGCGAGAAACAAAATAAAAACTTCCAGTGGGTGGCAGTTCCGTTGGCGGAAATGCCTCGTTGATGGGAGAGGTGGGAGGAGAGTGGCCCAGACCGGTTCAAGCGGACGGGAAGGCGACAGTAACTCAAATAAACGCGCGTTACAGCAGCAGTGTAAGGAAGAGCATCTCTGAATGCATAACACGTCGAACCTTGTAGCTGATGGGTTACAGCAGCAGAAGACCACGAACGTACACTCAGAGACACCTCAGTAGGTACAGGAGTCTCCTGTTTAAGCGGAGTGTATAGATGGGAATTTTTAGCCTAATTTAGTGTGTTAAGCCTCTTCACTCTTGGACTTTTGTAAGGATTTCAGAGTGAGGGGAAACCCGAGGCCTAGCTAAGGACCTCCAGTAGGGAACATACACTGCCCGTTCCTAGATAGCTTGAGGAGCTGGAGTATCACAGGAAGGTTCGCTCACCAGCCGGGCCCAGCACAGAGCAACCCCAAACCCCCAGAATGTTGTCACAATTTCCCACTGGAAAGCAATCTCAGAATAAGAGTGAAAGCCTATGGTGCTGGGGATCCCAGATCCATCATCAAGGACCTCACCCACCATCCAGGCCAAGCTGTTTCTCACTGCTGCCATCAGGAAGGAGGTACAGGAGCCTCAGGACCCGCACCACCAGGTTCAGGAACAGTTATTACCCCTCAACCATCAGGAAGGAGGTACAGGAGCCTCAGGACCCACACCACCAGGTTCAGGGACAGTTATTACCCCTCAACCATCAGGAAGGAGGTACAGGAGCCTCAGGACCCACACCACCAGGTTCAGGAACAGTTATTACCCCTCAACCATCAGGAAGGAGGTACAGGAGCCTCAGGACCCACACCACCAGGTTCAGGAACAGTTATTACCCCTCAACCATCAGGAAGGAGGTACAGGAGCCTCAGGACTCACACCACCAGGTTCAGGGACAGTTATTACCCCTCAACCATCAGGAAGGAGGTACAGGAGCCTCAGGACCCACACCACCAGGTTCAGGGACAGTTATTACCCCTCAACCATCAGGAAGGAGGTACAGGAGCCTCTGGACCCACACCACCAGGCTCAGGAACAGTTATTACCCCTCAACCATCAGGAAGGAGGTACAGGAGCCTCTGGACCCACACCACCAGGTTCAGGGATGGTTATTACCCCTCAGCCGTCAGGCTCCTGAACCTGAGCTGTGAACTGATCCATAGTCTATCAACTCACTTTCAAGGATTCTTCATCACCCATTCTTGGTATTATTTACTTATCTATCTATCTATCTATCTATCTATCTATCTATCTATCTATCTATCTATCTATCTATCTATCTATCTATATACCTATCTCTCTGTCTGTCTATCTATCTATTTATCAATCTATCAGCTATCTATCTATATTATCTACCTATATCTAACTATCTGCCTGTCTATCTTTCTATCTATCTCTCTATGTGTCTATCTATCTGTCTATCTATCTATCAATCTATCTACCTATCTATCTATCTACCTGTCTATCCAATTAATTATTCATATCATTTTGTAGGTGCCCAGTTGATCTTCTATTGTTTGTCAGTCTTTGTGTGCAGCATTTCATTGATTCTATTGTATTTCAGAATCAGAATCAGGGTTAATACCACCGCATTTGTCGTGAAACTTGTTAACTTCGTGGCAGCAGGACAATGAAATACATGATAAATAAATACAGGGAAAAAAACTGGGTGAAAGATACATGTCTGTTAAATAGTTTAGGTATCTGAGTAGCCAGGGCATCAAAGGTTATGGTGAGAAAGCTGGGGAGTGGGACTAAATGGGAGAATGGACCAGCTCACGATAAAATGGCGGAGCGGACTCGATGGGCCGAATGGCCGATGTCTGCTCCGTTGTCTTATGGTCTTAAATTAAGTAGTGCAAAAAGACAGAAATAAAGAAAGTAATGAGGTCATGTGGGCCTGTCTGAGTTGGGATGTTAGCTCCGAAGGGAAACACAGGCGAACGATGGTCTACCGTCTCCATCGGCCTCTGATGTTGATGGTCTGGTCGGAGAGGAGGGTGAACCATGGGAGAAAGGGAAGAGGTGAGGTTGTGTCCGCAGGTTCAGTGTCCATTTTGGAAATGGGACGGCAGAGGGGAATTTCGGTCCGCTGTGAATCCCCGCAAGGAGAACGACCTCAGGGTTGCGTGCGGTGACGATAACGTACCTCGATAGCAAGCGTGCTTTTGAACTTTGCACCCAAAAAGCCTGTGCGAAGGTGGGATTGGGGGCAGTCGGGGTGGGCTTTATAATATATAGGCCTTTGCAGCGTTTTGCAGCCAGAACACTTACACCTCAGTCTACACTGAATTTAATTGGTCAGGAAGCCGACTGTCCCTTATTGATTCCTCTACAATCGACAGCACTTTACTGGCTTTCTCCTTCACCCAAAACACCATCTGGATAAATATTCCTCCATCCTCTGGCCCAGCACAACCACAACAGCAACAAAAAAAATCAATCACCGACCTCAGCAGCCCCTTGACCTTTGACCTGACCACGCCTCTCGTAGTCCAGCCCGGCGGCCCGTCCACGTGGGAGGTGGAGGCGGGTAAGGCCGCCCGCGATGGGGCGCTGGTGAAACTGTGTAAGGCCGATACCCTGCACGGTGGATGGAACGGTGAGCGGAAAGGTCGACAAGCTCCCAGCGTACTGGTCGACGTCAGAGGACGATGGAGACGAGAGGTCAGCGGTGATCTGCACCCCACTGAGAGTCCACATAAGACAGCCCCACATGACTCTTGTCAGCAGGAGCTCGTGTTTAGAGGGGAGCTGTCGGGCCTCGTTCCCACCACCATCAGAAACCTCCAGCAAGTGTAACGTACCGTTAACTACCAGAGCCTACAGGGAGCTTCACCGCCCAGCTCAAAAAACTGCTCAAGGAAGAGAAAATCAGGATGATTCAGGAACAGAATTCTGGAGGAAATCAGCAGGTCAGTCAGCATCTGTGGAGAGGAATAAACACAAGAGATTCTGCAGATGCTGGAAATCCAGAGCAAACACACACACACACACACACACACACACACACACACACACACACAAACACACACACACGCACACACACACACACACACACACACACACACACACACACACAAAATGCTGGAGGAACTCAGCAGGTCAGTCAGCATCTGTGGAGAGGAATAAACACAAGAGATTCTGCAGATGCCAGAAATCCAGAGCAAACACACACACACACACACACATACACACACACACACACACACACACACACACAGACACACACACACAAACACACACACACACACACACACACACACACACACACACACACACACACACACACACACACACACACACACACAAAATGCTGGAGGAACTCAGCAGGTCAGTCAGCATCTGTGGAGAGGAATAAACACAAGAGATTCTGCAGATGCCAGAAATCCAGAGCAAACACACACACACACACACACACACACACACACACACACACACACACACAAAATGCTGGAGGAACTCAGCAGGTCAGGCAGCGTCTATGGAGAGGAATAAACAGTCCAGGTTTCAAACTGAAACCCTTCATCAGGAGAGGAAAGGAGAGGTGGCGGGGTGGGTGGAGGGGGGAGGGATTTGTCACAGTAAGGAGAGTGGGTGGAGGAGAGGGAGGACAAGTCAGAAGGTCATAGGTGAAGCCGGCAGGGCGGGGGAGGGGTGGTGAGGTAAGAAGCTGGGAGGTGAAGGGTGGGAAAGGTAAAGGGCTGGAGAGGAAGGAATCTGATCGGAGAGGAGAGTGGACCGTGGGAGAATGGGAAGGATGAGGGACACCAGGGGGAGGTGAAGGGTGGGAAAGGTAAAGGGCTGGAGAGGAAGGAATCTGATCGGAGAGGAGAGTGGACCGTGGGAGAAAGGGAAGGAGGAGGGACACCAGGGGGAGGTGATGGGTGGGAAAGGTAAAGGGCTGGAGAGGAAGGAATCTGATCGGAGAGGAGAGTGGACTGTGGGAGAAAGGGAAGGAGGAGGGACACCAGGGGGAGGTGATGGGTGGGAAAGGTAAAGGGCTGGAGAGGAAGGAATCTGATCGGAGAGGAGAGTGGACCGTGGGAGAAAGCGAAGGAGGAGGGACACCAGGGGGAGGTGATGGGTGGGAAAGGTAAAGGGCTGGAGAGGAAGGAATCTGATCGGAGAGGAGAGTGGACCGTGGGAGAATGGGAAGGATGAGGGACACCAGGGGGAGGTGATGGGTGGGAAAGGTAAAGGGCTGGAGAGGAAGGAATCTGATCGGAGAGGAGAGTGGACCGTGGGAGAAAGGGAAGGAGGAGGGACACCAGGGGGAGGTGATGGGTGGGAAAGGTAGAGGGCTGGAGAGGAAGGAATCTGATCGGAGAGGAGAGTGGACCGTGGGAGAAAGGGAAGGAGGAGAGACACCAGGGGGAGGTGATGGGTGGGAAAGGTAAAGGGCTGGAGAGGAAGGAATCTGATCGGAGAGGAGAGTGGACCGTGGGAGAAAGGGAAGGAGGAGGGACACCAGGGGGAGGTGATGGGTGGGAAAGGTAAAGGGCTGGAGAGGAAGGAATCTGATGGGAGAGGAGAGTGGACCGTGGGAGAAAGGGAAGGAGGAGGGACACCAGGGGGAGGTGATGGGTGGGAAAGGTAAATGGCTGGAGAGGAAGGAATCTCATCGGAGAGGAGAGTGGACCGTGGGAGAGAGGGAAGGAGGAGGGACACCAGGGGGAGGTGATGGGTGGGAAAGGTAAAGGGCTGGAGAGGAAGGAATCTGATCGGAGAGGAGAGTGGACCGTGGGAGAATGGGAAGGATGAGGGACACCAGGGGGAGGTGAAGGGTGGGAAAGGTAAAGGGCTGGAGAGGAAGGAATCTGATCGGAGAGGAGAGTGGACCGTGGGAGAAAGGGAAGGAGGAGGGACACCAGGGGGAGGTGATGGGTGGGAAAGGTAAAGGGCTGGAGAGGAAGGAATCTGATCGGAGAGGAGAGTGGACTGTGGGAGAAAGGGAAGGAGGAGGGACACCAGGGGGAGGTGATGGGTGGGAAAGGTAAAGGGCTGGAGAGGAAGGAATCTGATCGGAGAGGAGAGTGGACCGTGGGAGAAAGGGAAGGAGGAGGGACACCAGGGGGAGGTGATGGGTGGGAAAGGTAAAGGGCTGGAGAGGAAGGAATCTGATAGGAGAGGAGAGTGGACTGTGGGAGAAAGGGAAGGAGGAGGGACACCAGGGGGAGGTGATGGGTGGGAGAGGTAAAGGGCTGGAGAGGAAGGAATCTGATCGGAGAGGAGAGTGGACCGTGGGAGAAAGGGAAGGAGGAGGGACACCAGGGGGAGGTGATGGGTGGGAAAGGTAAAGGGCTGGAGAGGAAGGAATCTGATAGGAGAGGAGAGTGGACCGTGGGAGAAAGGGAAGGAGGAGGGACACCAGGGGGAGGTGATGGGTGGGAGAGGTAAAGGGCTGGAGAGGAAGGAATCTGATCGGAGAGGAGAGTGGACCGTGGGAGAAAGGGAAGGAGGAGGGACACCAGGGGGAGGTGATGGGTGGGAAAGGTAGAGGGCTGGAGAGGAAGGAATCTGATCGGAGAGGAGAGTGGACTGTGGGAGAAAGGGAAGGAGGGGGGACACCAGGGGGAGGTGACGGGTGAGAAAGGTAAAGGGCTGGAGAGGAAGGAATCTGATCGGAGAGGAGAGTGGACCGTGGGAGAAAGGGAAGGAGGAGGGACACCAGGGGGAGGTGATGGGTGGGAAAGGTAAAGGGCTGGAGAGGAAGGAATCTGATCGGAGAGGAGAGTGGACCGTGGGAGAAAGGGAAGGAGGAGGGACACCAGGGGGAGGTGATGGGTGGGAAAGGTAAATGGCTGGAGAGGAAGGAATCTCATCGGAGAGGAGAGTGGACCGTGGGAGAGAGGGAAGGAGGAGGGACACCAGGGGGAGGTGATGGGTGGGAAAGGTAAAGGGCTGGAGAGGAAGGAATCTGATCGGAGAGGAGAGTGGACCGTGGGAGAAAGGGAAGGAAGAGGGACACCAGGGGGAGGTGATGGGTGGGAAAGGTAAAGGGCTGGAGAGGAAGGAATCTGATGGGAGAGGAGAGTGGACCGTGGGAGAAAGGGAAGGAGGAGGGACACCAGGGGGAGGTGATGGGTGGGAAAGGTAAAGGGCTGGAGAGGAAGGAATCTGATCGGAGAGGAGAGTGGACCGTGGGAGAAAGGGAAGGAGGAGGGACACCGGGGGGAGGTGATGGGCAGTTGAGGAGAAGAGGTAATAGGATTTCCAGCATCTGCAGAATCTCTTGTGCTGATGTGAAGTCAGGAAATATGATAAAGAGGTTAAATTTTCTGAAAGATTTAATGATTAAGACGAGCTCTTGCACCTAATCTGATAACGTAAACAGCCAGTCAGCCTGGTGAAGTGTCGCACTCTAATGTTTCTAAGCGATGTGCCTTCACACAAGTACCAGGCAATTACTCGTAATCATTTGGAGCATGTATGAGTCACGAGCTGTGTGATGGCCCGGAGACACAGAGTCGGACATGGTGATATCAAACGATCAGTCATCAAAGCCAGCTCTGACATGCGTCTTCAGAGAGGGCCCGCGTGCAGAGGGAGAGACACAGACACGGAGACAGACACGGTGATATCAAATGATCAGTCACCAGAGTCGGCTCTGACAGAAGCCCCCTAATTGGCTGGAGTGGGTGCACGATTGCCGTCTTCTCTCGCCTGGGACAAGCACCCTCACCCCGCTGCGGTGACATTTGGCATTTCCATCGCAGGGGAAGCTCCCTTGCAGGAAGGAAGAGTCCCTTTGTTGGCCAATTAATCTGGATGTAGACTGCAGTGTCAGTGCACTGCTTCTAAAATGTTGCAAAGACCAGTACAGCATGCTGCACATATCATCCAGAAATTGCATTGCTTTAACAAGCCAGGGCCGATCCCACAGCGATCAACACGTAATGCGTGTCAACTACGCACACGAGACACTGGAGGAACTCAGCAGGTCAGGCAGCATCTGTGGAGAGGAATAAACACAAGAGATTCTGCAGATGCTGGAAATCCAGAGCAACACACACACACACACACACACACACACACACACACACTCACTCACACATACACACACACACACAAAATGCTGGAGGAACTCAGCAGGTCAGGCAGAATCAATGGAGAGGAATAACCAGTCGATATTTCCGACCTGAGAACCTTCACCAGGACAGGGAAGGAAAGGGGGCCAGAAGACAGGAGAAGAAGGTGGGGAGGTATGGGGGTGGAGCAGGGGGGGATTTGGGTGTAGAGGGGAGGAATTGGAAGCTGGCAGGTGATAGGTGAGACCAGATGGCTGGGTGGGGGGCAGTGGTTTGGAATGACGTGAGAAGCTGGAAGAGGGGCAAGTGGAAGAGGGACAGGGCTGAAGAAGAGGGAATCAGGACCAGAGTCAGGTTTAACATCACCGGCGCATGTCGTGAGATTTGTTCGCTCGATGGCAGCAGTGCACTGCAATGCATGATAACAAAAACAGTAAATTTCTGTAAGTATGTATATTTTATAGGCATCCGTTAGTCTCGTGAGATCATGGATTTGTGCCTTGGAAGGTTTCCAGGGTGCAGGCCTGGGCAAGGTTGACCGGCAATTGCCCATGCTACAGGTCTCCCCTCTCCACAACACCGATGTTGTCCAAGGGAAGGGCATTAGGACCCATACAGCTTGGCACTGGTGTCGTCGCAGAGCAATGTGTGATTAGGTGCCTTGCTCAAGGACACAACACACTGCCTCAGCTGAGGCTTGAACTAGCGACCTTCAGATCACTAGACCGACGCCTTAACCAGTTGGCCACGCGCCAACACAAGTATATATATTATATATATAATTAAATTACATTGATGTTTTAAACACCTTAAAACAATGTCTACTGTATTGTCCTTGGCTGTGCCTGAGAATTTCGACTGTAGCAGTCTAGAGTCACAGAGGAGTACAGCACAGAAACAGGCCCTTTGGCCCATCTAGTCCATGCTAAAACCCTACTCCCATCGATCTGCACTGGGACCATAGCCCTCCATCCATGTACCTGTCCAAACTTCTCTGAAACGTTGCCTAACTCTCAAATCGGCGAGCGGCTTAACCTAGGGGAAAACAGCGCCCGGCCCAGCCAAACTTCAGAAATCTTGTTTGGGTGGATGCTGTGCGATGTGTCCCACTGTTACAAATCAGTACCCCGAAATAACAAACAGTGCACAATATGCGATTAAGCGAATGAGCTTTATAATTCTTAATCTGACTATCTGGTTAGTAAAGAAACAAAAAAAAAAAGAAAAAGAGCCCATTCTCATGAAACAGTCTGATGCGCAAACGTTGGATCTCGCTGGTAGGGCCGTCCGTCCACCATCGACCTCCTCCGATCCTCGCTGATCTTCGGACCCTCGCTCCCAGTACAATCCACCCGGGGGTCTTCCAACTCTCTCCTCATCTCTCCCCGGCAAAAGACCACAGAATCACTGCTCCCAGACCCACAAGAAAGAACAGCATCCCTCTCACTGGAGAGCCCCACATTCCAAACCCCGTTATCTCTAGTCATGGCCCAAACATCGCTGCTACAGAGAAGCTATCACCTTAACAGTGGAACCTTACAGCGCGTTACAGTTGAAATCGAGCTGGCACGCTCGTTCCATGCTCTCACCGCCCTCCGAATGAAGAATATCCCCCTCATATTCACCGTTAAGCTGTTCACCTTTCACCCTTCACCTATGACCTTGCACTGGGAAAAAAAAAGCCTGTTTGCATTTACCCGATCTACACCCCTCATAATTTTGTATACCTCTGTCAAATCTCCTCTCAGTCTTCTACATTCTAAATAAAACCGTCTGAACCTATTCAATCTCTCCTTGTAACTCAGGTCCTCCACACCCAGCGTCGCCCTTGCAAATCTTCTCCGCGCTCTTTCCACCTTATTTACAACTTTCCTGCAGCTCGTGTGGCCAACACTGCACGCTGTACTCCAAATTAGGCCCCACCGATGTCTTATACAAGTTCCATCTCCTGTACTCAATGCTTGGATTCATGAAATGTTTGAAGATTTCCGTCGGAGCTGCTCGCACGAGTCAGGCCATTTCCTCTCGGCACCGGATGTAGGAGCGACTGATAGGAGAGGAGAGTGGACCGTGGAAGAAAGGGAATTGGGGGGAGGGGGTGGACAGGAGTCAAAGGGGTGGACTGTGGGATTAAAAGTAGGAAGAGGGGTGAGGAGAAGGGGAAGGGTGAAAGGGGAGACAGAATAGGGAATGGAAGAAGAGAGTTGGGTGAGGGGAGGAGAAACGGCTGGAGATTGGAGAAGTCTACGTTTATGCTGTCAGACGGGGCACCCTTCATCTATCACCTGTCAGTATCTGGTGTTTGTGTGTGTTGCTCTGGATTTCCAGCACCTGTAGAATCTCTTGCGAGACCAGACCCTCAGAGAGGGCCCCCTGGCTCGAGTTGCTGCCCTCGGAGAGGCCGCTGGTTCACGTGGCGGCCCCTCAGCGAGACCACCGGCCCCCGATGCTCTTGGCAGGGCCGCGGGGCTCCCATGCTCTCAGAGGTGCTGATGAAATTCTGAGATTTATGGATTGGGGCTGAAGTTCAGATACAGTCATCCCTCGGTATCCGCGGGAGGATTGGTTCCAGGATACCAAAATCCGCGGATGCTCAGGTCCTTTATATAAAATTAGATTATTAGATTATGAGGACACAGAGTCCCCTTTTATTGTCATTTAGTAATGTATACATTAAGAAATGATACAATGTTTTTCCAAAATGATATCACGGAAACACATGTCAAACCGACTTAAAAACTAACAAAAACCACATAATTATAACATATAGTTACAACAGTGCAAAGCAATACCGTAATTTGATAAGAACAGACCATGGGCACGGT
>NC_086129.1:232500-270000 GCF_963921235.1 Mobula hypostoma | reverse complement strand
TTCCCTTTCTCGCACGGTCCACTCTCCTCTCCGATCAGATTCCTTCCTCTCCAGCCCTTTACCTTTCCCACCCATCACCTCCCCCTGGTGTCCCTCCTCCTTCCCTTTCTCCCACGGTCCACTGTCCTCTCCGATCAGATTCCTTCCTCTCCAACCCTTTACCTTTCTCACCCATCACCTCCCCCTGGTGTCCCTCCTCCTTCCCTTTCTCCCACGGTCCACTCTCCTCTCCGATCAGATTCCTTCCTCTCCAACCCTTTACCTTTCCCACCCATCACCTCCCCCTGGTGTCCCTCCTCCTTCCCTTTCTCCCACGGTCCACTCTCCTCTCCGATCAGATTCCTTCCTCTCCAGCCCTTTACCTTTCCCACCCATCACCTCCCCCTGGTGTCCCTCCTCCTTCCCTTTCTCCCACCGTCCACTCTCCTCTCCGATCAGATTCCTTACTCTCCAGCCCTTTACCTTCCCCACCCATCACCTCCCCCTGGTGTCCCTCCTCCTTCCCTTTCTCCCACGGTCCACTCTCCTCTCCGATCAGATTCCTTCCTCTCCAGCCCTTTACCTTTCCCACCCATCACCTCCCCCTGGTGTCCCTCCTCCTTCCCTTTCTCCCATGGTCCACTCTCCTCTCCCATCAGATTCCTTCCTCTCCAGCCCTTTACCTTTCCCACCCATCACCTCCCCCTGGTGTCCCTCATCCTTCCCTTTCTCCCACGGTCCACTCTCCTCTCCGATCAGATTCCTTCCTCTCCAGCCCTTTACCTTTCCCACCCATCACCTCCCCCTGGTGTCCCTCCTCCTTCCCTTTCTCCCACGGTCCACTGTCCTCTCCGATCAGATTCCTTCCTCTCCAACCCTTTACCTTTCTCACCCATCACCTCCCCCTGGTGTCCCTCCTCCTTCCCTTTCTCCCACGGTCCACTCTCCTCTCCGATCAGATTCCTTCCTCTCCGGCCCTTTACCTTTCCCACCCATCACCTCCCCCTGGTGTCCCTCATCCTTCCCTTTCTCCCACGGTCCACTCTCCTCTCCGATCAGATTCCTTCCTCTCCAGCCCTTTACCTTTCCCACCCATCACCTCCCCCTGGTGTCCCTCCTCCTTCCCTTTCTCCCACGGTCCACTGTCCTCTCCGATCAGATTCCTTCCTCTCCAACCCTTTACCTTTCTCACCCATCACCTCCCCCTGGTGTCCCTCCTCCTTCCCTTTCTCCCACGGTCCACTCTCCTCTCCGATCAGATTCCTTCCTCTCCAACCCTTTACCTTTCCCACCCATCACCTCCCCCTGGTGTCCCTCCTCCTTCCCTTTCTCCCACGGTCCACTCTCCTCTCCGATCAGATTCCTTCCTCTCCAGCCCTTTACCTTTCCCACCCATCACCTCCCCCTGGTGTCCCTCCTCCTTCCCTTTCTCCCACGGTCCACTCTCCTCTCCGTTCAGATTCCTTCCTCTCCAGCCCTTTACCTTTCCCACCCATCACCTCCCCCTGGTGTCCCTCCTCCTTCCCTTTCTCCCACGGTCCACTCTCCTCTCCGATCAGATTCCTTCCTCTCCAGCCCTTTACCTTTCCCACCCATCACCTCCCCCTGGTGTCCCTCCTCCTTCCCTTTCTCCCACCGTCCACTCTCCTCTCCGATCAGATTCCTTACTCTCCAGCCCTTTACCTTCCCCACCCATCACCTCCCCCTGGTGTCCCTCCTCCTTCCCTTTCTCCCATGGTCCACTCTCCTCTCCCATCAGATTCCTTCCTCTCCAGCCCTTTACCTTTCCCACCCATCACCTCCCCCTGGTGTCCCTCCTCCTTCCCTTTCTCCCACGGTCCACTCTCCTCTCCGATCAGATTCCTTCCTCTCCAGCCATTTACCTCTCCCACCCATCACCTCCCCATGGTGTCCCTCCTCCTTCCCTTTCTCCCACGGTCCACTCTCCTCTACGATCAGATTCCTTCCTCTCCAGCCCTTTACCTTTCCCACCCATCACCTCCCCCTGGTGTCCCTCCTCCTTCCCTTTCTCCCACGGTCCACTCTCCTCTCCGATCAGATTCCTTACTCTCCAGCCCTTTACCTTTCCCACCCATCACCTCCCCCTGGTGTCCCTCCTCCTTCCCTTTCTCCCACGGTCCACTCTCCTCTCCGATCAGATTCCTTACTCTCCAGCCCTTTACCTTTCCCACCCATCACCTCCCCCTGGTGTCCCTCCTCCTTCCCTTTCTCCCACGGTCCACTCTCCTCTCCGATCAGATTCCTTCCTCTCCAGCCCTTTACCTTTCCCACCCATCACCTCCCCCTGGTGTCCCTCCTCCTTCCCTTTCTCCCACGGTCCACTCTCCTCTCCGATCAGATTCCTTCCTCTCCAGCCCTTTACCTTTCCCACCCATCACCTCCCCCTGGTGTCCCTCCTCCTTCCCTTTCTCCCACGGTCCACTCTCCTCTCCGATCAGATTCCTTCCTCTCCAGCCCTTTAACTTTCCCACCCATCACCTCCCCCTGGTGTCCCTCCTCCTTCCCTTTCTCCCACGGTCCACTCTCCTCTCCGATCAGATTCCTTCCTCTCCAGCCCTTTACCTTTCCCACCCATCACCTCCCCCTGGTGTCCCTCCTCCTTCCCTTTCTCCCACGGTCCACTCTCCTCTCCGATCAGATTCCTTCCTCTCCAGCCATTTACCTCTCCCACCCATCACCTCCCCATGGTGTCCCTCCTCCTTCCCTTTCTCCCACGGTCCACTCTCCTCTCCGATCAGATTCCTTCCTCTCCAGCCCTTTACCTTTCCCACCCATCACCTCCCCCTGGTGTCCCTCCTCCTTCCCTTTCTCCCACGGTCCACTCTCCTCTCCGATCAGATTCCTTCCTCTCCAGCCCTTTACCTTTCCCACCCATCACCTCCCCCTGGTGTCCCTCCTCCTTCCCTTTCTCCCACGGTCCACTCTCCTCTCCGATCAGATTCCTTCCTCTCCAGCCCTTTACCTTTCCCACCCATCACCTCCCCCCCGGTGTCCCCCCTCCTTCCCTTTCTCCCACGGTCCACTCTCCTCTCCCATCAGATTCCTTCCTCTCCAGCCCTTTACCTTTCCCACCCATCACCTCCCCCTGGTGTCCCTCCTCCTTCCCTTTCTCCCACGGTCCACTCTCCTCTCCGATCAGATTCCTTCCTCTCCAGCCCTTTACCTTTCCCACCCATCACCTCCCCCTGGTGTCCCTCCTCCTTCCCTTTCTCCCACGGTCCACTCTCCTCTCCGATCAGATTCCTTCCTCTCCAGCCCTTTACCTTTCCCACCCATCACCTCCCCCCCGGTGTCCCCCCTCCTTCCCTTTCTCCCACGGTCCACTCTCCTCTCCCATCAGATTCCTTCCTCTCCAGCCCTTTACCTTTCCCACCCATCACCTCCCCCTGGTGTCCCTCCTCCTTCCCTTTCTCCCACGGTCCACTCTCCTCTCCGATCAGATTCCTTCCTCTCCAGCCCTTTACCTTTCCCACCCATCACCTCCCCCTGGTGTCCCTCCTCCTTCCCTTTCTCCCACGGTCCACTCTCCTCTCCGATCAGATTCCTTCCTCTCCAGCCCTTTACCTTTCCCACCCATCACCTCCCCCTGGTGTCCCTCCTCCTTCCCTTTCTCCCACGGTCCACTCTCCTCTCCGATCAGATTCCTTCCTCTCCAGCCCTTTACCTTTCCCACCCATCACCTCCCCCTGGTGTCCCTCCTCCTTCCCTTTCTCCCACGGTCCACTCTCCTCTCCCATCAGATTCCTTCCTCTCCAGCCCTTTAACTTTCCCACCCATCACCTCCCAGCATTCCCCCCACTCTCTCCCCCACCTTCCCCCTCACCTGTTCTCACCTCTCACCTGTCAGCTTGTACACCTTCCCCTCCCCTTCATCTTACAATTCTGGCCCTCCCCTCACTTTCCAGCCCTGACGAAGAGTCTCGGCCCAAAACCTCGACCATTTGCTCATCTCCATAGACACTGCCTGACCCCCCTGTGCCCCTCCAGCGGGCAGAGTGCGCGGCCCTGCAGGACGGAGCAGGGGGCAGCTCGAGGGCAGTCAGCGACACGAGATGAACACCGGCCTGGCCATCAGTTTCCCAATGAATAACAAGCTCTCTGTGTGTTTGTTGATAAATCAGCTACTCCTGAGGGGCTTTTGGACCGATAAATCAGACTGCTGTTCGTCGCGAGTGATTGAATGATGCAGACAAGTGCGGAATGATGAGAAATAAGCTGGGGCCACTCGGATGAAAGATTGCTGTGCAAATCGGGCGATTTGCACATAAATTTGACCAGCAGTCGAGACTACCAGGACTGAACAGCACACTGCATAAGGTATGCTATGCATCGAGCTTTGAAATCTCTACTGGCAAGTACACTTTATTAGGTACCTGCTGAGCCTCCTCTACCTAATGAGGTGGCTGGTCATTCTTCAAGGATCATGTGTCAAAAATCAGACTTTATTCCCTAAAGACACCCGGTGCAGGAAGATTGTTCCCGATGTTGGGGGAGTCCGGAACGAGGGGTCACCGTTTGAGGATAAAGGGGAAGCCTTTTAGGACTGGAGGCTGTGGAAGTGAGCGAGGTCCTCAATGAATACTTCTCTTCGGTATTCACCAATGAGAGGGAACTTGATGATGGTGAGGACAGTATGAGTGAGGTTGATGTTCTGGAGCATGCTGATATTAAGGGAGAGGAGGTGTTGGAGTTGTTAAAATACATTAGGACAGATAAGTCCCCGGGACCTGACGGAATATTCCCCAGGCTGCTCCATGAGGCGAGAGAAGAGATTGCTGAGCCTCTGGCTAGGATCCTTATGCCCTCGTTGTCCACCGGAATGGTACCGGAGGATTGGAGGGAGGCAAATGTTGTTCCCTTGTTCAAAAAAGGTAGTAGGGATAGTCCAGGTAATTATAGACCAGTGACCTTACGTCTGTGGTGGGAAAGCTGTTGGAAAAGATTCTTAGAGATAGGATCTATAGGCATTTAAAGAATCATTGTCTGATCAGGGACAGTCAGCATGGCTTTGTGAAGGGCAGATCGTGTCTAACAAGCCTGATAGAGTTCTTTGAGGAGGTGACCAGGCATATAGATGAGGGTAGTGCAGTGGATGTGATCTATATGGATTTTAGTAAGGCATTTGACAAGGTTCCACATGGTAGGCTTATTCAGAAAGTTAGAAGGCATGGGATCCAGGGAAGTTTGGCCAGGTGGATTCAGAATTGGCTTGCCTGCAGAAAGCAGAGGGTCATGGTGGAGGGAGTACATTCAGATTGGAGGATTGTGACTAGTGGTGTCCCACAAGGATCTGTTCTGGGACCTCTACTTTTCGTGATTTTTATTAACGACCTGGATGTGGGGGTAGAATGGTGGACTGGCAAGTTTGCAGACGACACAAAGGTTGGTGGTGTTGTAGATAGTGTAGAGGATTGTCGAAGATTGCAGAGAGACATTGATAGGATGCAGAAGTGGGCTGAGAAGTGGCAGATGGAGTTCAACCCGGAGAAGTGTGAGATGGTACACTTTGGAAGGACAAACTCCAAGGCAGAGTACAAAGTAAATGGCAGGATACTTGGTAGTGTGGAGGAGCAGAGGGATCTCGGGGTACATGTCCAGAGATCCCTGAAAGTTGCCTCACAGGTGGATAGGGTAGTTAAGAAAGCTTATGGGGTGTTAGCTTTCATAAGTCGAGGGACAGAGTTTAAGAGTCGCGATGTAATGATGCAGCTCTATAAAATGCTGGTTAGGCCACACTTGGAGTACTGTGTCCAGTTCTGGTCACCTCACTATAGGAAGGATGTGGAAGCATTGGAAAGGGTACAGAGGAGATTTACCAGGATGCTGCCTGGTTTAGTAAGTATGCATTATGATCAGAGATTAAGGGAGCTCGGGCTTTACTCTTTGGAGAGAAGGAAGATGAGAGGAGACATGATAGAGGTGTACAAGATAATAAGAGGAATAGATAGAGTGGATAGCCAGCGCCTCTTCCCCAGGGCACCACTGCTCAATACAAGAGGACATGGCTTTAAGGTAAGGGGTGGGAAGTTCAAGGGGGATATTAGAGGAAGGTTTTTTACTCAGAGAGTGGTTGGTGCATGGAATGCACTGCCTGAGTCAGTGGTGGAGGCAGATACACTAGTGAAGTTTAAGAGACTACTAGACAGGTATATGGAGGAATTTAAGGTGGGGGCTTATATGGGAGGCAGGGTTTGAGGGTCGGCACAACATTGTGGGCCGAAGGGCCTGTACTGTGCTGTACTATTCTATGTTCTATGTTCTATGTTCTATGACCGAGATGAGGAAAAGCTTCTTCACACAGAGAGTGGTGAATCTGTGGAATTCTCTGCCACAGGAAACAGTTGAGGCCAGTTCATTGGCTATATTTAAGAGGGAGTTAGATATGGCCCTTGTGGCTAAAGGGATCAGGGGGTATGGAGGGAAGGCTGGGGCAGGGTTCTGAGTTGGATGATTAGCCATGATCATACTGAATGGCGGTGCAGGCTCGAAGGGCCGAATGGCTTACTCCTGCACCTATTTTCTATGTTTCTACACACACTCCCCAGCCGCTGAGGGCATCTACAAGGAGGCCAGCCTCAAGGAAGCAGCGTCCATCTACAAGGACCCCACACCATCCGAGCCATGCTCTCTCTTCTCACTTGGGCACAAGTCCCCCAGGTCCGAAGTGCTTTCTACAGGAACACAATTGGGTATATTTAAGATGGAAGTTGATGGTTTCCTTATCAGGTCAAGGCATCAAAGGATACAGCGAGAAGGCAGATTGTGTGCAGTTTTGGTCCCCTAATCTGAGGAAAGACATCTTTGCCATAGAGGGAGTACAAAGAAGGTTCACCAGATTGATTCCTGGGATGGCGGGACTTTCATATGAAGAAAGACTGGATGAACTGGGCTTGTACTCGTTGGAATTTAGTCTAGAACAAGGGGCCACAGTTTGAGGATAGAGGGGAAGCCTTTTAGGACCGAGATGAGGAAAAACTTCTTCACACAAAGAGTGGTGAATCTGTGGAATTCTCTGCCACAGGAAACAGTTGAGGCCAGTTCATTAGCTATATTTAAGAGGGAGTTAGATATGGCCCTTGTGGCTACAGGGATCAGGGGGTATGGAGGGAAGGCTGGTGCAGGGTTCTGAGTTGGATGATTAGCCATGATCATACTGAATGGCGGTGCAGGCTCGAAGGGCCGAATGGCTTACTCCTGCACCTATTTTCTACGTTTCTACACACACTCCCCAGTGGTCCTCTCTGCCATTCTCACAGATCTCTGTAGGGGATTTCCAGTCCAATACCGCAAGGCTCAGTGCTGGGACCCCAGTTGTTTACAATATATATTAATGACTTGGATGAGGGAATTAAATGCAGCATCTCCAAGTTTGCGGATGACACGAAGCTGGGCGGCAGTGTTAGCTGTGAGGAGGATGCTAAGAGGATGCAGAGTGACTTGGATAGGTCAGGTGAGTGGGCAAATTCATGGCAGATGCAATTTAATGTGGATAAATGTGAGGTTATCCACTTTGGTGGCAAGAACAGGAAAACAGATTATTATCTGAATGGTGGCCGATTAGGAAAAGGGGAGGTGCAATGAGACCTGGGTGTCATTGTACACCAGTCATTGAAAGTGGGCATGCAGGTACAGCAGGCGGTGAAAAAGGCGAATGGTATGCTGGCATTTATAGCGAGAGGATTCGAGTGCAGGAGCAGGGAGGTACTACTGCAGTTGTACAAGGCCTTGGTGAGTATTGTGTGCAGTTTTGGTCCCCTAATCTGAGGAAAGACATCTTTGCCATAGAGGGAGTACAAAGAAGGTTCACCAGATTGATTCCTGGGATGGCAGGACTTTCATATGAAGAAAGACTGGATGAACTGGGCTTGTACTCTCTGGAATTTAGAAGATTGAGGGGGGATCTGATTGAAACGTATAAGATCCTAAAGGGATTGGACAGGCTAGATGCAGGAAGATTGTTCCCGATGTTGGGGAAGTCCAGAAGGAGGGGTCACAGTTTGAGGATAGAGGAGAAGCCTTTTAGGACCGAGATGAGGGAAAACTTCTTCACACAGAGAGTGGTGAATCTGTGGAATTCTCTGCCACAGGAAACAGTTGAGGCCAGTTCATTGGCTATATTTAAGAGGGAGTTAGATATGGCCCTTGTGGCTACGGGGGTCAGGAGGTATGGAGGGAAGGCTGAGGCGGGGTTCTGAGTTGGACGATCAGCCATGATCATACTGAATGGCGGTGCAGGCTCGAAGGGCCGAATGGCCTACTCCACCTGTTTTCTACGTTTCTATGTAACATCTTTATTGGGGTCCTGCTGTACCTGATAGAAATGGCCGCTCTGTACATGTTCTTGGCCTTCTGGGGCCGCGACTCATCCACTTAAGGTTCGACATGTTGTGCGTTTAGAGATGCTATTCTGTACATCACTGTTGTAACATGAGGTTATTTGCGTTACTGTCGCCTTCCTGTCAGCTGGAACCAGTCTGGCCGTTCTCCTCTGACCTCTCTCACAAACAAGGCGTTCTCGCCCACAGAACTGCTGTTCGCTGGATGTTTATTTTTTTGTTTTTGTTCCTCGCACCATCCTCTGTAAACTCCAGAGTCTGCCGTGCGTGGAAGTCCCAGGAAATCAGCAGTTTCTTGAGATTTACTCTAACTGCCCCGTCTGGCACCAACGATCACCCCGCGGTCGGAGGCACTTGGATCGCGTTTCTTGCCCCATTCTGACGTTTGGCCGGAACAGCAGCAGAACCTCGTGACCGTTGTCGGCGTGCTCTAACGCATTGAGTAGCTACCGCGTGATTAGCCGATTGGATGTTTGCATTAGCGAGGGGTGTACCTCATAAAGTGACCACTGAGGGTACTTATCACTGTCTTTAGAGAAACAAAACCAGCAGATCTACTGTAGAACATGGAACAGTACAGTACAGGGGCAGGCCATTCGGCCCACAATGTTGTGCTACACCATTTACAGTACTGTGCAAAAATCTTTGTCACACACACACGCACACACACACACACACACAGACATATATATATATAGCTCGGGTGCTTTAGACTTTTGCACAGGACTGTAGTAATTTTATGTATTGCACTGTACTGTTGCCACAAAAAAAAACAAATTTCCTGACATACGTGAGCGATGACACACCTGATTCTGATACAGGTCTCTGTTGTGGAGTGGGAGTGGAAAGGGAGCAGGGAGAGGGGGAATCATGATTGGGGAAAAGGGGAAGGGAGAAGGGAATCACGGTTGGGTAAAGGGATAGGGAGAAGGAAATCATGGTTGGGAAAAAAGGAAGGGAGAGGGGGAATCATGATTGGGGAAAAGGGGAAGGGAGAGGGAAACACCGGAGAGACATTCTATAATGATCAATAAACCAGTTGTTTGCAATCAAATGACCTTGCCTGGTGTCTCAGGGCTGGGGGTGTCTGCACCCACAGCAACCGCCCCCCCCCCCACCCCTGGCACTCCTGCCATGCATCCCACACCCCTCCCACAGCGCTCCACTCTCGCCATTCCCAACATCCTTTGCTCCCGCCAGAGTTACAAACTCGCTCTCAGCTCCATGGTGACAAATGCAGTGCTGAGCAAAACATATATATATAAGGGGTTCTTCTTTCATGTTACTTGCTAAGGCTAATAAAATGGTTTCTCTGTAATGTTAACTGCTGATGTAAGGGGTTCTCCGTCGCAGCATGATTGGGTTATAATTAGTGATAACGGGACCTGTATTCATTTGCTGACCAATTGGGATAGGCGTTATTCTCTCTGGTGTATCTGAAAGCAGTTGTTTGCGCGGGACTTGGGCAGAACAGGCCATGGGGATGAAGAGAGAAGATGCACAGGGAGAGATGCTGTGAGCTGGCTAGCGGAGCGGACCCTGAGCGGGGGCTCGGGACCCGGCGGAGTTCGGAGGAGATCGAATGGTGGACCGAGGATACTGCGTGAGCTCCAACGAGTTACTTGTGCACGAACTGTCTAATTATTAGTCTTGGCGCCTTCTTGTTTTATATTTTGGTTCTCTGCTAATCCCATAGTTCAAGTAAGAGTTATAAAATCTTAATTGTTTAACCGCATCCTGTGTACGGCTTGTCATTATGGGGTACTGATTTGAAACAGGGGACACATCGCACAGCATTCACCCAAACGAGAGTGGCCGGGCAGGAGGTTATCACCCCGAGATCATGCCACTAGGTAAAAAGAGAGTGATATATACTCTGTGTGTGTGTGTGTGTGTGTGTGTGTGTGTGTGTGTGTAAGGATTCTTCATTGCCGTTTCTGTAACAGTTTTGTTTGATCAGTCAGGGTGGTTAGCCCTGAATTGAACCCTTGAATCTGGAGATCCGGTGGCCCCTCTCTCAGTCTGGCCTCTACCCTTTGACCTGTTTAGCACGGGTGACCCGACCACGAGCCAAAGCATAAAGCCCTGACTCCAGCTGACGTAGCTCTCTGGGTCACTGAGGCAGGCAAGCCCCCTGACCTTACGACAACGCTGTGGTCCTCTTGGAGGAGAAATCTATATATTTAGAGTGCCTCACACTTCTGCACAGTACTGTAGAGATGTAATCAACTGGCCAAATGAATTAATCTCTCCCGCGTACACATTGTCTATTTTCCTTGCATTCATGTGCCTATCCAAATGTTTCTTTAACTGTTTAATCAATTAAGTAGTTTTGGAAGAGGTATTCACATGCAAATTATGATACAGAATCTATGCACAACAAAAGGATAAAACTAAATTGAGGAAATTAATTTCGCACACCAATTCTCATTTGTTTTTAATTGACTGTTCTGCAAATATTCCTTTGAAATTCTGTGCTTCGCTGACCTGTCCACATGCAATCAGCAGTTTTCTGTTTGTTTTAATTAATGGGGAATTTTTTTCCTTTGGATCAAAGAACAAAACTGCGTATTGAACTCACGTGGATATAGAAATCTATGGAAATTGCCTTGAAAAAGGATCCAGTGCCTTCCCGGTGTCTATGAAGAATGAACTCTTCTCGGACTTCCAGCTGGGAACACATACTGATTATAATCGGCGTTTTCATGGCAAACTCGTCAAGGATGGTGTTTGGGCATGTCTCATCCGGTGGTATTTACACCCCTGCATTCCATCCTTCCTGATTGGTTAGTCCTCATCCAATCACCTTGAAAACTTCCAAGGGGGGAGGGGTGGGTGAATACTATTTATAGGCACTATATAGACGTGCCTAAAACTGTTGCACAGAATTGCCTGTTAGGGAAGAGAGGTAATAAAAGAATTCAAATTGAATTTATTTACTCTGAGATGCAGATCAGTGATGGACCCTCAAGGCCCAACACTGGCCATATACACTCACGTGAGTCAGGAAAAAGAGGCTTGGCCCAGAACAGAGCCGCAGAGTGCGATCTAGCGGTGAGCGCTAACTCTAACAGTCGACTGCAAATAACACGACAGGAGGGGACAGAAAACAGGAGAAAGCAGATACCGAACACGACAAGGCACCAAGGTAACTGACGGCTCGGGACAACTGGTTGAGGTTGGATGGGTAGACAAAGGGCTGCGACTGAGAGCTGGGTTTAAATAGGCTGCCGGTGACGAGAAACTGGTGACTCTTGCCACAAATATATATACACACACAGCCAGGGTGCCTGAGACTTTTGTGCACAGTATGTGTATTTATCAACGTGGTGCAGAGAGCGAGTTTGCAAATCTGGCGGGAGCAAAGGATGTTGGGAACGGTGAGGGTGAGGCGCCACGGGGCAGGCGGCAGAGAAAGAATGCCAGGGGTGGGAGTCGGGGGCAGTTGCGGGGTGCAGGCACACCCTGCCCTGAGACACCTGGCAAGGTCATTTGATTCCAAACAATCGGTTTATTGATCGTTATGTCTGGTGCTTCTCTGTCCCTTCCCACTTTCCCCAGCCATGATTCCCCTCTCCCTACCCCACCCCTTCCCACTCTCAGTCCACAACGGAGACCCAGATCAGAATCAGGTTTATCGTCACTCACGTATAACATGAAATTTGCTTTATCTTTGTGACAGCAGTACAATGCAATGCATAAAATCACTGCAGCACTGTATAAAAGTCTTAGGCACTCTAGGTGTATATATATAGTAGGAATGGGATTTGGAGTTTTCTTTGAATTTAATCATTTGCACTTTCTAACTTCATGCCATGTTGGGAGGTGGCGAAGAGAGAATGATCGAGGGTAGGAAGGGTCCTCGATTATAAGACGGAGAAGCAAAATTAGGCCATTCGGCCCATCGGGTCTGCTCTGACATTCCATCACGGCTGATTTATTACCCCTCTCAGCCCCCATTCTCCTGCCTTCTCCCTGTGACCTTTGACCCACCATGACTAATCGAGAGCCTACCAAACTGAGCTTTAAATGCGCTCAATGGCTCGTCCTCCACGGCCGTCTGCGGCAATGAATTCCACCGATTCACTACCCTCTGGCTCAAGAAATTCCTCCTCGTCTCTGGTCTAAGTGGACGCCCCCTGTTCTGAGGCTGTGCCCTCTGGTCCTAGACTCCCCCACTGCAGGAGACATCCTCTCCATATCCACTCTGTCTGGGCCTGTCACTATTCGGTAGGTTTCAGTGAGGATCTCCCCTCGTTGTTCTGAGCTCCTGCAAGTACAGGCCCAGAGCCATCACACGCCCTCGTGTTAACACTTTCAATTCTTATGAGCCTCCTCTGGACTGTGTCTAATGCCAGCACATCTTTTCACATACAAGGGGCCTAAAACTGCTCACAATACTCCAGTGGCGGCGTGATCAAAGACTTAAAAAGCCTGCGCATCATTTCCTTGTGTTTACGTTCTAGTCCTCTCAAAATGAATGCTAGCTTCGCATTTTTTTTTAGATTATGAGGACACGCAGACCTCTTCTATTGTCATTTAGTAATGCATGCATTAAGAAATGATACAATGTTTTTCCAGAATGATATCACAGAAACTCATGACAAACCGACTGAAAGCTGACAAAAACCAGATAATTACAACATATAGTTACAACAGTACAAAGCAATACCGTAATTTGATAAGAACAGACCATGGGCACGGTAAAAAGTCTCAAAGTCTCTCGAAAGTTACATCATCTCACGCAGACGGTGAACCTCCAGCGCTGCCAACTTGCCGATGCAGCATCCCGGAAGCATCCGACCACAGTCCGACTCCGAGTCCGTCCGAAAACTCCGAGCCTCCGACCAGCCCTCCGACACCGAGCACCGAGCACCATCTCTGTCAAGCGCTTCGACCCCGGCCCCGGCAACAGGCAACAGGCAAAGCTGAGGATTTGGGGCCTTCATCTCCGGAGATTCTCGATCGCACAGTAGCAGCGGCAGCGAAGTGGGCATTTCAGAAGTTACTCCAGGTGTTCCTCCATGATTCTCACGTCCGTCTCCATCAAATCAGGATTGTGCACAGCTCCCTAGTTAACACATATCGATATCATTCGGAACGGCCACGTGCGTTTGCCTTCCCCACCACCTCACCGACTCAACCTGCAAGCTAGCACGTAGGGAATCCTGCACGACGACTCCCAAGACCCTGTGCGTTTCCAATTTTTGACCTTTCTCCCCACTTAGAAAATCCTCCATGCTTTTATTCCTTCTAACAAAGTGCATGACCGTTCACTTCCCTACACGATATTCCGCCTGCCACCTCTTTGCCCAGTCTCTCAATCTGTCTCAGTCCTCCTGTCGCCTCTCTGCTTCCTCAACACTACCTGCCCCTCCGATGTTTTTTTCATCCACAGACTTGCCCACAAAGCCATCAATTCCAGCATCAATATCATTGACATATAAGGTGAAATGAAGTGGTGCCAACACCAACACAGGTGGAATAACACTTGTCTTCTGAATTTCTCGCAGGAACTCCAGCCGTCACTCTTCTGCCGTCATGCCTGCCAATACTCCCCTTCGAATCGACTTTGGCCAGCTCCTCCCTCTTGCCTCTGTAATTCCCATTACTGCACTGTAATGCTGACACCTCTGCCTTCAGCGTCTCCCTCTCCAACTGCAGGGCGAACTCTATCATATTGCAATCACTGCCTCCTGAGGGTTCCTTTGCCTTCAGCTCCCTAATCAAATCCGGTTCGCTACACAGCACCCCATCCGGAATAGCTGATCCCCTCGTGGGCTCGACCAAGAGCTGCTCTAAAAAGCCATCTCGTTGGCGTGCCACTAAACCCTTCCCTTGGGATCCAGCACCAACCTGATCTTCCAAATATACCTGGAGGGGGGAGAAGATGGCGGCACGATGCAGCTCGCAGCCGCCAATCCGGTGAATGATATCTGTTATTTGTCAAGTAAGGTACCGTGCACAATCCTGATTTGATGGAGACGGACGTGAGAGCACGGAGGAACATCTGGAGAAACTTCTGAAATGCCCGTTTCGCTGCCGCTGCTAATGTGCGATCGAGAATCTCCGGAGACGAAGGCCCCGAGTCCTCGGCTTTGCCTGTTGCCTGTTGCCGGGGCCGGGGTCAAAGCGCTCGGCAGAGATGGTGCTCGGTGCTCGGTGTCGGGGGGCTGGTCGGAGGCTCGAAGTTTTCGGGTGGACTCAGAGTCGGCTGCGGTCGGGTGCTTCCAATGCATCGGCAAGTTGGCGGTACTTGGAGGTTCACGGCAGGGAGAGTTTCTCCCTTCTACTGTCTGCGTGAGTTGATGGGGCTATTGGGACTTGAGACTTCTTTTTTACCGTGCCCATGGTCTGCTCTTTATCAAATTACAGTATTGCTTTGCACCGTTGTAACTATATGTTATAATTATGTGGTTTTGTCTGTCTTAGTCTTGGTTTGTCCTGTGTTTCTTGTGATATCACTCTGGAGGAACATTGTATCATTTTTGCATGCATGCATTTCTAAATGACAATGAATGAGGACTGAGTGTCCTCATCATCTAATATTGAAATCCCGCCCCCAACATCTATCGCAAACAATGCCCTTTTTTACATGCCTTTTCTATTTCCCGGTGAAAGTTATACCCCAAGTCATGGCTACTGTTGGGGGGCGGGCACTGTATATAAAAGTACAAAGGAGAAAAGTAAAAGTGGCAGACCAACAAATCCAGGGCAAGCATTAAAAAGGGCCACTTTTCAACATAATTGTATAAGGGCTAAGAGAGTTGTAAAAGAGCGCCTGAAGGCTTTGTGTGTCAATGCAAGGAGCATTCGTAACAAGGTGGATGAATTAAAAGTGCAAATTGTTATTAATAAATATGATATAGTTGGGATCACAGAGACATGGCTTCAGGGTGACCAGGGATGGGAGCTCAACGTTCAGGGATATTCAATATTCAGGAGGGATAGACATGAAGGAAGGGGAGGTGGGGTGGCGTTGCTGGTTAAAGAAGAGATTAACGCAATAGAAAGGAAGGACATAAGCCGGGAAGATGTGGAATCGATATGGGTAGAGCTGCGTAACACTAAGGGGCAGAAGACGCTGGTGGGAGTTGTGTACAGGCCACCTAACAGTAGTAGTGAGGTCGGAGATGGTATTAAACAGGAAATTAGAAATGTGTGCAATAAAGGAACAGCAGTTATAATGGGTGACTTCAATCTACATGTAGATTGGGTGAACCAAATTAGTAAAGGTGCTGAGGAAGAGGATTTCTTGGAATGTATGCGGGATGGTTTTTTGAACCAACATGTCAAGGAACCAACTAGAGAGCAGGCTATTCTAGACTGGGTTTTGAGCAATGAGGAAGGGTTAATTAGCGATCTTGTCGTGAGAGGCCCCTTGGGTAAGAGTGACCATAATATGGTGGAATTCTTCATTAAGATGGAGAGTGACATAGTTAATTCAGAAACAAAGGTTCTGAACTTAAAGAGGGGTAACTTTGAAGGTATGAGACGTGAATTATCTAAGATAGACTGGCAAATGACACTTAAAGGATTGACGGTGGATATGCAATGGCAAGCATTTAAAGGTTGCATGGATGAACTACAACAATTGTTCATCCCAGTTTGGCAAAAGAATAAATCAAGGAAGGTAGTGCACCCGTGGCTGACAAGAGAAATTAGGGATAGTATCAATTCCAAAGAAGAAGCATACAAATTAGCTAGAGAAAGTGGCTCACCTGAGGACTGGGAGAAATTCAGAGTTCAGCAGAGGAGGACAAAGGGCTTAATTAGGAAGGGGAAAAAATATTATGAGAGAAAACTGGCAAGGAACATAAAAACGGACTGTAAAAGCTTTTATAGATATGTGAAAAGAAAAAGATTGGTTAAGACAAATGTAGGTCCGCTGCAGACAGAAACAGGTGAATTGATTATGGGGAGCAAGGACATGGCAGACCAATTGAATAATTATTTTGGTTCTGTCTTCACTAAGGAGGACATAAATAATCTTCCAGAAATAGTAGGGGACAGAGGGTCCAGTGAGATGGAGGAACTGAGCGAAATACATGTTAGTAGGGAAGTGGTGTTAGGTAAATTGAAGGGATTGAAGGCAGATAAATCCCCAGGGCCAGATGGTCTGCATCCTAGAGTGCTTAAGGAAGTAGCCCAAGAAATAGTGGATGCATTAGTGATAATTTTTTCAAAACTCGTTAGATTCTGGACTAGTTCCTGAGGATTGGAGGGTGGCTAATGTAACCCCACTTTTTAAAAAAGGAGGGAGAGAGAAACTGGGGAATTATAGACCGGTTAGCCTAACGTCGGTGGTGGGGAAACTGCTGGAGTCAGTTATCAAGGATGTGATAACAGCACATTTGGAAAGCGGTGAAATGATCGGACAAAGTCAGCATGGATTTGTGAAAGGAAAATCATGTCTGACGAATCTCATAGAATTTTTTGAGGATGTAACTAGTAGAATGGATAGGGGAGAACCAGTGGATGTGGTATATTTGGATTTTCAAAAGGCTTTTGACAAGGTCCCACATAGGAGATTAGTGTGCAAACTTAAAGCACACGGTATTGGGGGTAAGGTATTGGTGTGGGTGGAGAATTGGTTAGCAGACAGGAAGCAACGAGTGGGAATAAGCGGGACTTTTCAGAATGGCAGGCGGTGACGAGTGGGGTACCGCAAGGCTCAGTGCTGGGACCCCAGTTGTTTACAATATATATTAATGACTTGGATGAGGGAATTAAATGCAGCATCTCCAAGTTTGCGGATGACACGAAGCTGGGCGGCAGTGTTAGCTGTGAGGAGGATGCTAAGAGGATGCAGGGTGACTTGGATAGGTTGGGTGAGTGGGCAAATTCATGGCAGATGCAATTTAATGTGGATAAATGTGAAGTTATCCACTTTGGTGGCAAAAATAGGAAAACAGATTATTATCTGAATGGTGGCCGATTAGGAAAAGGGGAGGTGCAACGAGACCTGGGTGTCATTATACACCAGTCATTGAAAGTGGGCATGCAGGTACAGCAGGCGGTGAAAAAGGCGAACGGTATGCTGGCATTTATAGCGAGAGGATTCGAGTACAGGAGCAGGGAGGTACTACTGCAGTTGTACAAGGCCTTGGTGAGACCACACCTGGAGTATTGGGTGCAGTTTTGGTCCCCTAATCTGAGGAAAGACATCTTTGCCATAGAGGGAGTACAAAGAAGGTTCACCAGATTGATTCCTGGGATGGCAGGACTTTCATATGAAGAAAGACTGGATGAACTGGGCTTGTACTCGTTGGAATTTAGAAGATTGAGGGGGGATCTGATTGAAACGTATAAGATCCTAAAGGGATTGGACAGGCTAGATGCAGGAAGATTGTTCCCGATGTTGGGGAAGTCCAGAACGAGGGGTCACAGTTTGAGGATAGAGGGGAAGCCTTTTAGGACCGAGATGAGGAAAAACTTCTTCACACAGAGAGTGGTGAATCTGTGGAATTCTCTGCCACAGGAAACAGTTGAGGCCAGTTCATTGGCTATATTTAAGAGGGAGTTAGATATGGCCCTTGTGGTTACGGGGGTCAGGGGGTATGGAGGGAAGGCTGGGGTGGGGTTCTGAGTTGGATGATCAGCCATGATCATAATAAATGGCGGTGCAGGCTCGAAGGGCCGAATGGCCTACTCCTGCACCTATTTTCTATGTTTCTATAACTCCCATCAGCGTCTTTTAACCCTCGCAGTTTCTTAACCCTACCTGCAAGCATTCTCCATCTATGCCACCTCTTTCGAAGGGATTGATTTCATTTTGATTGCTTTATTTCAGGTTTCCAGGACCTGCAGTTGATTTTTTTCCTTCAAATTTTCACTTTCTACAACATCCCGACTGGTTACACCTCCCGGTCGATCGCGCGCAGATGGACGTACGCCGCGACCTCTTCAGGTAAAGAGCCTCACGCCCTCCGCCTGCCTGCCCGTCCTTTGGCTCCGATGCGTGTCTGTGGGTGTTAAGCTCCTCGTTGCGATCCCTCTCTCAGCCACAGCTCAGTGACGCTGGAAATGTCACGCCTGCTGATCGCTAACTGCGCCACAAGATCAGCTGCCTCATTCCATATACTTCTTCCTCTTGGCCACCGTCGGTCGGGGTCGACCTTGGATGTTGTGTCCCAGCTGTCTAGATACACAAGCCCAGGCAGTACGACACGGAGAGCGAGCTGTTGCCCCGTGTAACAGGCTCCCCCTCTCCACGCATACGATGAACCCAAAGGAACAGGAGAGACCAATACAGTTTGGCACCAGGAGTTGTCGGTCAGCGTCGAGCTCAGCGTCGGACTGCCTCAGAGACTCCAGCTCCGGACTTTTCCCTCGGGGTTCACTCCCGAAGCCTTCCTCGTGAGTGGGTACAGCCGCAAGGCAGCGGAGGTTTGAGATCAGAGTTTTCCTTCTCCTAGATGAGCTGCCGACCGCGGCCTGACGAGCCCCCATCTGCCCGGAGCGACTGGTTTTAAGGCACCAGTAACCCACCTTTGCCCCGTCTCCCGTCAGTAGAAACGGTTCTGCTGGGCTCAGTAGCTAAACCACACATGAAGGTCAGGAGCTGGATGTGGTTGTCAGAGGCTGTTTGAGACGCACGCCATTGGCAGCATTTAATAGGCAGTGGGAGCTTCTCCCCATTACCTGGCTATAACAACGTGCATTCAAATATAACACCTTCAGCCTGCATTCATTCATCATCCCTTTCAGTTTTGCTCCTATGTTACCCTTCAATTCATCCCACTGACTGAAACTTTGCCCTGTCATCTCCCAGCCTCACTACACACTGCACTGTCTTGTATGCCAGCAGCCCCATCCTTAGCCCTATCACTCGGGTTCCCACTCTCCCCACACCCCCTTCCGGATTTGCTTCGACCCTCCACAACACCTCTCGCAAACCTTCCCGCAAACGTACCTGCCAGTCCCTAACTGCACTGCAAAGTCAGCTGCCTTCTTCAACCGGCTTCAATAGGTGCACTTAACGTCAGAGAAATGTATACAATACACGTCCTGAAATTCTCCTTCTTCACAGGCATCCACAAAAACAGAGGAGTGCCCCAAAGAATGAATGACAGTTAAATTTTAAACTCCAAAGCACCCCCCAGCTCCCCTCTCTGACGCATAAGCAGCAACAAAGCAATGACCCCCCCACCAGCAAAAAAGCATCAGCCCCCCCCCACCACTGAGCACTCAAGTGTGCAGCAAAGCATCAGTAAAGACACAGACTTGCAGTACCCCAAGACTACTCATTCACCCGGTATTTGACATACCACAGGCTCTCTCTCCCTAATAAGGGAAAAGGAGGTGTCTCCATTTCACAGCGAGAGGGGAGACATAACAAACAACTCGCTGATTTACGATGTTAAAAGTCTGTTGCGTCGCTTTTCCCGAACCCTGTGCCCAAAGAACTCGGGTCTCTGGGTACACAGCCAGCAGCCAGCTCGCTGCTCTCGATCTTCCATCTTCCCATGACACACTAGGCGGCAGCACCGACCTCAAATCCACCCGTCTCCAGAACCATGAAAATCCGGCACCCCGAAGGTGCGCTCGTCTTCCAGGCTGTGTCCTTGGCATATCGAAAAGCGACCGGTCATGAGGCCCCAAGAGAGGGTCCCACCTCCGTAAAGAACTGAAGTCAACGTGTCACTCCAGGTCAGAGTCATCAAAAGAACACTGAAAGAGAAAGCAAGAGATATTAAAGATGGAAATAGAGCTGTTTTCGAAGATGCAAACAAAGGAGTCTCCGTTAGGTGACATCATCCCCTTAAGCTCCCATACACTGCGTGAATTCAAATATAACACCTTCAGTCCTGTATTCATCATCACCTTCAACTTTGCTCCCCATGCTTCACTCTGACTCATTATGTTGGCTCCTTTCCCGAGCGGCCGGAAGTCTAGACCGAGTCTGTGTGGAGGAGGCTGGCTGGCGGACTGAGCCACATTGGCAAACCTCTGCCACTGCCTGTACAGAGCTTGTACCCTCTCTCTCCATGACCGCACCGCGTGGATTTGCTCCGGGTGCTCCGGTTTCGTCCCACAGTCCAAAGACGTGCCGGTCAGTGGGCCAACCGGTCGCTCTAAATTGTCCCGTGATGAGGCCAGGGTTAAATCGGGGGCAGTTCGGTTCCTAGGACCGAGAGGGCCCCGTATCACAATAAATAAATAAATCTAGGCATCTGATCGATCTTTGTGATTCATCCAGACCGCCAATCGATGACTGTGCTTCATTCGATTCTCTGATCGATCATTGTGCTTCATTCAGCTCTCCGATCGATCTTTGTGCTTCATTCAGTTCTCCGATTGATCTTTGTGCTTCATTCGATTCTCCTTTCTTTTTCAATCTTTTTATTAATTTCAAAATACAGAAACAAAACATAGCAATAATACAAATAATAGGAGATATATTGTTACACTTAAAAAAAGTAATTGCAAAACCAAGTAGTGGAAATTAACAAAGCTCCCAAACATGTAGAACTAACCACGGATAATACAAAGCATTCGATTCTCCGATCGATCTTTGTGCTTCATTTGGTTCTTCGATCGATCTTTGTGCTTCATTCAGTTCCTCAATCTATCTTTGGCTTCATTTGGTTCTTTGATCAATCTTTGTGCTTCATTCTGTTCTCTGATTGATCTTTGTGCTTCATTGGGTTCCTCGACCGATCTTTGTGCTTCATTTGGTTCTTTGATCAATCTTTGTGCTTCATTCAGTTCTCCGATCGATCTTTGTGCTTCATTCGGTTCCTCAATCGAACTTTGTGCTTCATTCGTTTCTTCGATTGATCTTTGTGCTTCATTTGGTTCTCCGATCGATCTTTGTGCTTCATTCGGTTCTCCGATTGATCTTTGTGCTTCATTCGGTTCTCTGATCGATCTTTGTGCTTCATTCGGTTCCTCGATTGATCTTTGTGCTTCATTCAGTTCTCCGATCGATCTTTGTGCTTCATTCGATTCTCCGATCGATCTTTGTGCTTGTGACGGAGTCCTGAACTACCCCTATGAACTGTGCTTTTGAAAAGAGAGTGAGAGAGCTGTTCAACACCAGACACCTTATTAAAAAGAGCGAGAGAGGCATTTGTTTATACTTTCAGCAAGGACACTGGCAGCTTCCAAGTTCTTACAGAGAGAGAAGGGAGGAGCTGCTTGATGGACAGCTGGTATTCAGCACGGTGAGGTAAATGGAAGGTCAGCTGTTAGACCTGGAGACACATGGTTTTGGACATTGGATGAGCTTTGTTGTGCCCACCAAAAAAGTGGGTTTTGGAGGATCGATCAGTGGCTCTTGCAGTGTGAACAGGGTGTGACCGATGGGGAGTTATTCATGTGTCCAACCCTCACCTGGGTTGATAATTCCACCACAGAACGGTCCACTTTGAAGAAGCTTGGTTTTCATATATTTCCACACTTATATATATAAAATCATTGCTAACCTGTTTGATATATATGCAATTATATGACTGTATTGCGTAGTTACTAATAAATATTATTAGTTAATAGCAATACTGGACTCCAAAGTGTTTTCCATTTCTGCTGGTCCTTTAACCCGTCACGGGGTACGTGACAGTGCTTCATTCAGTTCTGTGATTGATCTTTGTGCTTCATTCGGTTCTTCAATCAATGTTTGTGCTTCATTCGGTTCTTGGATTGATCTTTGTGCCTCGTACGGATATGCGATTGATGTTTGTGATTCATCCAGACCGCTAATCGATGACCATGCTTCATTCGCTTCTCCAATCGATCCTTGTGCTTCATTCGCTTCTCCAATCTATCCTTGTGCTTCATTCGGATCTCCGATCGATCTTTGTGCTTCATTCGGATCTCCGATCGATCCTTGTGCTTCATTCGGATCTCCGATCGATCCTTGTGCTTCATTCGCTTCTCCGATCGATCCTTGTGCTTCATTCGGATCTCCGATCGATCCTTGTGCTTCATTCGCTTCTCCGATCGATCCTTGTGCTTCATTCGGATCTCCGATCGATCTTTGTGCTTCATTCGCTTCTCCGATCGATCCTTGTGCTTCATTCGGATCTCCGATCGATCTTTGTGCTTCATTCGGATCTCCGATCGATCCTTGTGCTTCATTCGGATCTCCGATCGATCTTTGTGCTTCATTCGCTTCTCCGATCGATCCTTGTGCTTCATTCGCTTCTCCGATCGATCTTTGTGCTTCATTCGCTTCTCCGATCGATCCTTGTGCTTCATTCGCTTCTCCGATCGATCCTTGTGCTTCATTCGGATCTCCGATCGATCTTTGTGCTTCATTCGCTTCTCCGATCGATCCTTGTGCTTCATTCGGATCTCCGATCGATCTTTGTGCTTCATTCGGATCTCCGATCGATCCTTGTGCTTCATTCGCTTCTCCGATCGATCCTTGTGCTTCATTCGGATCTCCGATCGATCCTTGTGCTTCATTCGCTTCTCCGATCGATCCTTGTGCTTCATTCGGATCTCCGATCGATCTTTGTGCTTCATTCGCTTCTCCGATCGATCCTTGTGCTTCATTCGGATCTCCGATCGATCTTTGTGCTTCATTCGCTTCTCCAATCGATCCTTGTGCTTCATTCGCTTCTCCGATCGATCCTTGTGCTTCATTCAGATCTCCGATCGATCCTTGTGCTTCATTCGCTTCTCCGATCGATCCTTGTGCTTCATTCGGATCTCCGATCGATCCTTGTGCTTCATTCGCTTCTCCGATCGATCCTTGTGCTTCATTCGGATCTCCGATCGATCTTTGTGCTTCATTCGCTTCTCCGATCGATCCTTGTGCTTCATTCGGATCTCCGATCGATCTTTGTGCTTCATTCGCTTCTCCAATCGATCCTTGTGCTTCATTCGCTTCTCCGATCGATCCTTGTGCTTCATTCAGATCTCCGATCGATCCTTGTGCTTCATTCGCTTCTTCGATCGATCCTTGTGCTTCATTCGGATCTCCGATCGATCTTTGTGCTTCATTCGCTTCTCCGATCGATCCTTGTGCTTCATTCGGATCTCCGATCGATCTTTGTGCTTCATTCGGATCTCCGATCGATCCTTGTGCTTCATTCGCTTCTCCGATCGATCCTTGTGCTTCATTCGCTTCTCCGATCGATCCTTGTGCTTCATTCGGATCTCCGATCGATCTTTGTGCTTCATTCGCTTCTCCGATCGATCCTTGTGCTTCATTCGGATCTCCGATCGATCCTTGTGCTTCATTCGCTTCTCCAATCGATCCTTGTGCTTCATTCGCCTCTCTGATCGATCCTTGTGCTTCATTCGGATCTACGATCGATCTTTGTGCTTCATTCGGATCTCCGATCGATCTTTGTGCCTCGTCCGGATATCTGATCAAACTTTGCGCTTCGCCTTGACCCACAATCGATCTTTGAATAACAGGTTTCATCAAGAACCTTTCCTCTTCCCAAACCCTCGTTTGTTGACTCAACTTTCCTGAAGATATATTAATTTTCAAACATCATCAAGTATGTGTGCAGGTTTTCACAAATGAAATAAAGCGAGTCTAACGAAGTCCATAACACATTTTATCGAACTCCAAAACCTCACTTACAAAAGTGCACTGAAACTTTTTTTACATATTAACGTCATCACGTCAGACCGGTCTCTGAAAGTGAAACTCCAACTCAATGTCTTTGGTTGTAAATTACGTACGTTCCCATCAATTACGTTCCCCTACACAGGCCCACTCTCCAGAATTCTCTAGAATTCCCTCCAGAATTGCGAGCCTCTCTGGAGCTCGGACAAGCTGCCCCACTAGGGTCTTGCGTTCCACGTGTGGAGGGACTGCAGAGACCGCTGGCTCGTCCAGAGCTGCGTTGACACGCTCATGGTCATGTCGTGATGCCAGGAGCATGGCGGTGGAATACTCCAAATCGCTGAGGGACGCTTTAAGGCGAACTACTAAAATATGAATCAGAATCAGGTTTATTATCACCGGCACGTAACGTGAAATTTGTTAACTTAGCAGCAGCAGTTCTATGTAATACATAATCTAGCAGACAGAAAAAAAATAATAAATAAAATTTAAAAAATAATAATAAATAAACAAGTAAATCAATTGCATATATTGAATAGATCAAAAAACGTGCAAAAACAGAAATACTGTATATTAAAAAAAAAGTGAGGTATTGCCCAAAGATTCAAAGCCCATTTAGGAATCGGATGGCAGAGCTGAGCTCCTGAATCACTGAGTGTGTGCCTTCAGGCTTCTGTACCTCCTACCTGATGGTAACAGTGAGAAAAGGACATGCCCTGGGTGCTGGAGGTCCTTAATAATGGGCACTGCCTTTCTGAGACACTACTCTCTAACGATGTCCTGGGTACTTTGTAGGCTAGTACCCAAGATGGAACTGACTAGATTTACAACCTTCTGCAGCTTCTTTCGGTCTTGTGCAGTAGCCCCTCCATACCAGACAGTGATGCAGCCTGTCAGAATGCTCTCCACGGTGCAATTAAAGAAGTTTTTGGGTGTATTTGTTGACATGCCAAATCTCTTCGAACTAATGAAGTATAGCCGCTGTCTTGCCTTCTTTATGACTACATCAATATGTTGGGACCAGGTTAGATCTTCAGAGATCTTGACACCCAGGAACTTGAAACTGCTCACTCTCTCCACTTCTGCTCCCTCTATGAGGATGGGTATGTGTTCCTTCGTCTTACCCTTCCTGAAGTCCACAATCAGCTCTTTCGTCTTACTGACGTTGAGTGCCAGGTTGTTGCTGTGACACCACTCCACTAGTTGGCATATCTCACTCCTGTACGCCCTCTCGTCACCATCTGAGATTCTACCAACAATGGTTGTATCGTCAGCTAATTTATAGATGGTATTTGAGCTATGCCTAACCACACAGACAGAGAGTAGAGCAGTGGGCTAAGCACACACCCCTGAGGTGCGCCAGTGTTGATCGTCAGCGAAGGAGATATGTTATCACCAATCCGCACAGACTGTGGTCTTCCGGTTAGGAAGTCGAGGATCTAATTACAGAAGGAGGTACAGAGGCCCAGGTTCTGCAACTTCTCAATCAGGATTGTGGGAATGATGGTTTTAAATGCTGAGCTATAGTCGATTAACAGCATCCTGATGTAGGTGTATGTGTTGTCTAGGTGGTCTAAAGCCGTGTGAAGAGCCATTGAGATTGTGTCTGCCGTTGACCTATTGTGACGATAGGCAAATTGCAATGGGTCCAGGTCCTTGATGAGGCAGGAGTTCAGTCTAGTCATGACCAACCTCTCAAAGCATTTCATCACTGTCGATGTGAGTGCTACTGGGTGATAGTCATTAAGGCAGCTCACATTACTCTTTTTAGACACTGGTATAATTGCCACCTTTTTGAAGCAAGTGGGAACTTCTGCCCATAGCCGTGAGAGGTTGAAAATGTCCTTGAATACTCTCGCCAGTTGGCTGGCGCAGGTTTTCAGAGCCTTACCAGGTACTCCATCGGGATCTTCCACCTTGTGAGGGTTCACCCTCTTTAAAGACAGTCTAACATCGGCCTCTGAGACAGAGATCACAGGGTCACCAGGTGCAGCAGGGATCTTCACAGCTGTAGTTGTGTTCTCACTTTCAAAGTGGGAATAGAAGACATTGAGTTCATCCGTTAGTGAAGCATCGCTGCCATTCATACTACTGGGTTTTGCTTTGTAGGAAGTAATGTCTTGCAGTCCCTGCCAGAATTGCCGTGCATCTGATATCACCTCCAACCTCATTTGAAATTGTCCCTTCGCCCTTGAAATAGCCCTCCGCAAATCATACCTTTTTACACCATTCTCTTTAAACTCCAGAGACTGCTGTGCATGAAAATCGCAAGAGCTCATCAGTTTGTGAGATACTCAAACCACCCCATCTGGCACCAACAATCCTTCCATGATCAGAGTCACTTTGATCGCACTTTCTTCCTCCGTTTTGAACCTCTTGTCCATGTCTGCATGTTTTTACAGCTGATTCTATGTTTGCATTAGTGAGCAGGTGTACAGGTGTACAGGTGTGTCTGATAAAGTAGTCACTGAGTCCGATTAGATATTTGCATTTACGAGCAGGTGTACAGGTGTACAGGTGTGTCTGATAAAGTAGTCACTGAGCCTGATTAGATTTTTTTAGATTATGAGGACTCTCAGTCCTCGTTTATTGTCATTTAGAAATGCATGCATTAAAAAATGATACAATGTTCCTCCAGAAAGATATCACAGAAAACACAGGACAAACCAAGACTAAACTAACAAAACCACATAATTATTACATATAGTTACAACAGTGCAAAGCAATACTGTAATTTGATAAAGAGCAGACTGTGGGCACGGTAAAAAAAGTCTCAAAGTCCCACTAGCCCCATCATCTCACGCAGATGGTAGAAGGGAGAAACTCTCCCTGCCATGAACCTCCAGCACCGCAAACTTGCCGATGCAGCATCCTGGAGGCACCCGACCGCAGCCGACTCTGAGTCCGTCTGAAAACTTCGAGCCTTCAACCAGCCCTCCGACACCAAGCACGGATCACCGTCTCTGCCGAGCGCTTCAACCCCGGCCCCGGCCGCCGAGCAACAAGCAAAGCCGAGGATTCGGGGCCTTCCCCTCCGGAGATTCTGGATCACACAGTAGCAGCAGCAGCGAAGCAGGCATTTCAGAAGTTTCTCCAGATGTTCCTCTGTGCTTCTCACGTCCGTCTCCATCAAATCAGGATTGTGCACAGCACCCTACTTGACAGATAACAGATATCATTCACCGGAGTGGCCGCTGCGAGCTGCGTTGCGCTGCCATCTTCTCCTTCTCTTGCATTAACAAGCAGGTGTACAGGTGTACAGGTGTACTTGATAAAGTGGTCACTGAGTCTGACTAGATATTTGCATTAATGAGCAGGTGTACAGATGTGTCTGATAAAGTGGTCACTGAGAGTATATCAGAAGTGTTATCACAGCGGGCAAGGAAATTTTGGGTTTACCGAACACAAATGACCAAGGAAGTGAAAGTTTTATCTAAAAGCATGAAACATTCATGCTGACGTACCCGGGGCCTCCTGTTTGCTCCCTGTCTGACTTCCTTGAAGCTGACCGAAGAAAGAAATGCCTGCATTTCTCAAAGCTGCACCCTCAGCTTGGGTCATCCCGAGGTGCTCTTCGAAGGAAAGAGAAAAAGAGTCAGTATTTCAATTTGATGATCCCGTGCCTGGTCTGGAAAAGATAGATGACCAGTTGTTGGTAAGATGCAGAGGAGATGGATAGGACAAAGGGAAACACTCTGAGCAGAAACTGTAGAAGTAAATTAGTCAGTAAGTTTATGGGGAAATATTTATTTATTGAGATACAGCGTGGAGCTGCGACAACCAGAAACCTCCCCCCACCCACCGATTTCACCCTAGCCAACTCACAGGATGGTTTACAATGAGCAATTAACCCACCAAGCGGTAGGTCTCCGGACTGTGGGAGAGAACTGGAACAGTCACGGGGGAGAACGGACAAACTCCTCGCAGGCAGTCGTGGGGATTGAACCTCTGTCGCCTGGACTGTAAAGCGTTCCGTAAAGAAGGGAACGGGAAGCACCGGAAACGCATCCCGTAATGATCAATAAACCAATTATTTGCAATCAAATGACCCTGCCTGCTGTCTCAGGGCTGGGTGTGTCTGCACCCCAATTAACCCCCTCCCTACCCCACCCCTGACACTCCTTCTGTGCCACCTGTCCCACACCCCTCCCGCGGCGCCCCACCCTCGCCATTCCCAACATCCTTTGCTCCGGCCAGATTTACAAACTCGCTCTCCACTCCACGGTGACAAATACAGTTCTGTGCAAAAGTCTCAGTCACCCCAGCTGGATATCATTAATACTAATTTATACTTGGGCGTAGCCGCGAACCCTACGCAGAGCCTACGCGGATCCCTACGCCGTAGCCTTTCGTGCACCTCCCCCGAAATGTAACTACGCGTCACGGCAACGCAGACCGCAACAACTGTGATTGGTCCGCTTGGTAGCATCGCATTTCCTCCTATGCTGCAGTAGCTTCCCATTGGGTGACTGAAGGGCAGGGAAGGAACTCTGGCTGCAATGCTTTCCATAAAGCTTTACAGACCTCCCAAATTATGGAGGACACATTTCACTTTTACGAGAAAAGATGCTTGCTTTAAACTTGTTTACCCTGAGAAAGTCGACCATGACCATGAAGCCTTGTATGGGCAGGTGTGTGTGTATGCGCGACGTGAGCGAATTGCAGAGTGATGCAGACACACCAACACACAAGTATAAATGTTCACAACGCGCGTAGGCCGCTTGCCTAGGTTACGGCATCCATTTGACGCGGAAGTGTAAATCGGCCTTAAGACTTTTGGACAGCACTTGGCACCTGTGAAATAAAGTTAATCTTTAGATTTTCAGAATTGTGTTTTCTGTCAGCAAAAATAAATCTTAAATTTACAGTCATTCACCTAAAATCTACAGTCATTTCCCAATGTTCAGACCCATTTCAACAAGCACTAACTCATTCCAAAACAGTCACTGAAAAATTATAAACACAGGAGATTCTGCAGATGCTGGAAATCTAGAGTAACACACACACACACACACACACACACACACACACACACACACACACACACACACACACAAAATGCTGGGGAACTCAGCAGGTCAGGCAGCATCTATGGAGAGGAATAAACACAAAAGATTCTGCAGGCGCAACACAGAGACAGACACACACACACAAACACACACACACACACACACACACACAGACACACACACACGCACACACACACACGCACACACACACACACACACACAGACACACACACACGCACACACACACACGCACACACACACACACACTCACACACAGACACACACACACACACACACACACACACACACACACACATACACGCACACACACACACTCACACACACACACACACACACTCACACACACACACACACACACTCACACACACACACACACACACACACACACATACACACACGCGCGCGCACACATACACACACACACACTCACACACACACACACACACTCACACTCACACACACACACACACACACACACACACACACACATACACACACGCGCGCGCACACACACACACACACACACACACACACTCTCTCTCTCTGCTGGAGGAATTCAGCAGGTTAGGTAGCATCTATGGAGAGGAATAACCAGTCGACGTATCGGGTCGAGACCCTTCACCAGGACTAGAAGACAGCAGAATAAGAAGGAAGGAGAGGGATTTAATAATTAGATTATGTGGGTCATTATTTTATACAGAGTTTAATGCACAGCTCACTGAAGTGTGTAACTGCTCTGTCACTGTACTGTAAGCTAATGTGTCCTCTTAGTCACTGTTGTATCGAAGGCAAAAGTAGCAGAAAATTTGCTGACAGTTATTAGAGAGCTAAGCATCGACAGGCAGTCTGAGTTAGTGGTGATTTCAGGTTCTGAGGACCTGACATGGACACAATATCAGAATCAGGTTTATTGTCACCGGCATGCGTCGTGAAATTTGTTAACTTAGTAGCAGCAGTTCAACGCAATGCATAGTATAGTAGAAAAAAAATAAAAACAATAATGATAACTATTTTTTTAAATATAATTTTTATTGAGTTTTCAAAGTGAATACAGGAGAAAATAATATCTACCCTCCCCCTCCCCTTAATAATAACTAATTAAGTCAATCAATTACAGTGTATATGTATTGAATAGATTAAAAATTGTGCAAAAACAGAAATGCTGTATATTTAAAAAAAAAGTGAGGTGGAGTTCAAAGCTTCAAAGTTCATTTAGGAATCGGATGGCAGAGAGGAAGAAGCTGTTCCTGAATCGCTGAGTGTGTGTCTTCAGGCTTCTGTACCTCCTACCTGATGATAACAGTGAGAAAAGGGCATACCCTGGGTGCTGGAGATCCTTAATAATGGACGCTGCCTTTCTGAGACACCGCTCCCTGAAGATATCCTGGGTACTTTGTAGGATAGTACCCAAGATGGAACTGACTAGATTTACAACCCTCTGCAGCTTCTTTCAGTCCTGTGCAGTAGCCCCTCCATACCAGACAGTGATGTAGCCTGTCAGAATGCTCTCCACGATATACCTATAGAAGTTTTTGAGTGTATTTGTTGACATACCAAATCCCTTCAAACTCCGGATGAAGCATAGATGCCGACTTGCCTTCTTGATAGCTGCATCGATATATTGGGACCAGGTTAGGTCACTAAAACACTAGAAAACTTCTACAGATGTACCATGGAGAACATTCTGACTGGCTGCATTATCATCTGGTATGGCGGGGAGGGGAGAGTGTTGGTAGGTTACTGCCCAAGGTCGAAATAAGTTGCAGAAACTTGTACATTAGTCAGCTCCATCATGGGTACCAGCCTCCAGAGTATCCAAGACATCTTCAAGGAGGAGCAGTGCCTCAGGAAGGCAGAGTCCAAAATTAAGGACCGCCATCACCGAGGATATGCCCTCTTCTCATTGTTACCATCAGGAAGGAGGTACAGATGTCACCGGGTTCAGACATGGCCCAAGCACGGAGTGAGAGTCACAGACTTCAGTGTGAACAGTGGTAAAGGGGAAAGAAAACAATAAACGCCAAGCCAAACAGGGCCGTTAACAAAAGCTCTCAAATGAAAAACGAAGCCCACACTGCAGCTGAAAAAGAGCAACTGAGGAAAAAACGAGGACCGCTAGTCTTCGGAGTCAGTTGACTCGGCAGCCCAGTTTCTCGGGCGAGGCAGAATGCGAGTAGGCAGCGAGGCGTTGCTGTGCCCAAGTCTCGACAAGCACTACGACAGAATGAATGGAATTAAGTGCTACCAGAATTAAAGAATAATTAGCTGACACATGCATATTCACGAGCGCAACTGCCCAATCTCTGTGGTTGTGACAACAGGAGCCTGCAGGCGCACACTCAACGGTTCAGGAACAGTTTCTTCCCCTCTGCCATCCATTTCCTGAATGGACATTAAACCCATGAACACTACCCCACTACATTTTTATTTCTGTTATTTTGCAATACTTATTTTAACTTAAGTATTTGATTGACATATATATATGAGTTACATTAAGTATATATATACTTAATGTAACTCAGTTTCTTCCTCTCTATATTTATTTATCATGTATTGCAATTGTACTGCTGCCAGAAAGTTAACACATATCATAACAGATGTCAGTGATATTAAACCTGATTCTGGTTCTGAATCTGGTGCTGACTGAGGGATAAGTAGAGATGAGAATTTTACAAGGTGTTTTTTTTATTGTTCCAAAACAGTGTCACTTCCCCTCCCTCCTGTGCTGGGACTCAAAGCTGGTCTTTTTTTTCAAGGATCAGAGATCAGCTTTGTTTGCTCAGTATCCACTTTAAGGGGAGCCTCTTGTACCTAATAAATTGGCCACTGGGTGTATGTTCATGGTCTTCTGCTGCTGTAGTCCGTCCACTTCGATGTTCGACGTGTTGTGCGTTCAGAGACGCTCTTCTGCACACCGCTGTTGTAATGTGTGGTTATTTGAGTTATTGTCGCCTTCCTGTCAGTTTGAACCAGTCTGGCCGTTCTCCTCTGACCTCCCTCATTAACAAGGCATTTTCACCCACAGAACTGCTGCCCACTGGATGTTTTCTGTTTTCCTCGCATCATTCTTTGTAAGCTCTGGAGGCTTTTGTGCGTGAGAATCGCAGAAGATCAGCAGTTTGTGAGATACTCAGACCACCCCATCTGGCACCAACAATCATTCCTACGGTCAAAGTCACTCCGATCGCATTTCTTTTCCCCTGTTCCAATGTTCGGCCTGAACGACAACTGAACCTCTTGGCCGTGTCTGCATGTGAGTTGCTGCCTCACATGATTGGCTGACCAGATATTTGCATTAATAAGCAGGTGTGCAGCTGTACGCGGTAAAGTGGCCAATTTATACACGTCAGGAGTTTGTTGTGGTGCGTTGGTGTGAAAAGCAACTGAAAAAGCAACATTAAGTAAAAGCAAAAATAAAGAATCATACAAAATAATTTAGAAGTTGAAGTACGGATATGGAATAAAATTTGCATAAATGCATAAATATCAGCACGTATTTACAATGTAAACAGCTTTATAAAATGTGGCTTGAAGTGTTTCCAGTGCAGTAATAGGAGTAATAGATAGAGGGCGCTAGTGGACTAACTGGAATGGTTGATCATATTAACATCTGGGGGGGCAGGGGAAGAAATTTTTAAGGTGGTATTAAGTTTTTGATGCAGAAATATCGAAAAACATATCTGAATATCAAAAATTAAAGAACGTGTGCTTTGCAGAGGTACAGTTATACGCACAAATTGCTGGAGGAACCCAGTGAGCCAGGCAGCGTCTATGGAGAGGGAAAAGCCAGTCGGGGTTTCAGACCGAGGTTCTTCGTCGGGAGTGGAAGGGATTGGGGGAAGGAGCCGGAAAAAGAATATGGCGGGGAAAGAGGACAAGCTAGAGGGTGATAGGTGGGTGGGGGAGGGGCTGAAGTAAGAAACTGGGAAGTGATGGGTGGGAGAGGTAAAGGGCTGGAGAGGAAGGAATCTGATCGGAGAGGAGAGTGGACCGTGGGAGAAAAGGAAGGAGGAGGGACACCAGGGGGAGGTGATGGGTGGGAAAGGTAAAGGGCTGGAGAGGAAGGAATCTGATCGGAGAGGAGAGTGGACCGTGGGAGAAAGGGAAGGAGGAGGGACACCAGGGGGAGGTGATGGGTGGGAGAGGTAAAGGGCTGGAGAGGAAGGAATCTGATCGGAGAGGAGAGTGGACCGTGGGAGAAAAGGAAGGAGGAGGGACACCAGGGGGAGGTGATGGGTGGGAGAGGTAAAGGGCTGGAGAGGAAGGAATCTGATGGGAGAGGAGAGTGGACCGTGGGAGAAAGGGAAGGAGGAGGGACACCAGGGGGAGGTGATGGGTGGGAAAGGTAAAGGGCTGGAGAGGAAGGAATCTGATCGGAGAGGAGAGTGGACCGTGGGAGAAAGGGAAGGAGGAGGGACACCAGGGGGAGGTGATGGGTGGGAAAGGTAAAGGGCTGGAGAGGAGGGAATCTGATCGGAGAGGAGAGTGGACCGTGGGAGAAAGGGAAGGAGGAGAGACACCAGGGGGAGGTGATGAGTGGGAAAGGTAAAGGGCTGGAGAGGAAGGAATCTGATAGGAGAGGAGAGTGGACCGTGGGAGAAAGGGAAGGAGGAGAGACACCAGGGGGAGGTGATGAGTGGGAAAGATAAAGGGCGGGAGAGGAAGGAATCTGATCGGAGAGGAGAGTGGACCATGGGAGAAAGGGAAGGAGGAGGGACACCAGGGGGAGGTGATGGGTGGGAAAGGTAAAGGGCTGGAGAGGAAGGAATCTGATGGGAGAGGAGAGTGGACCGTGGGAGAAAGGGAAGGAGGAGGGACACCAGGGGGAGGTGATGGGTGGGTAAGGTAAAGGGCTGGAGAGGAAGGAATCTGATCGGAGAGGAGAGTGGACCGTGGGAGAAAGGGAAGGAGGAAGGACACCAGGGGGAGGTGATGGGTGGGAAAGGTAAAGGGCTGGAGAGGAAGGAATCTGATCGGAGAGGAGAGTGGACCGTGGGAGAAAGGGAAGGAGGAGGGACACCAGGGGGAGGTGATGGGTGGGAAAGGTAAAGGGCTGGAGAGGAAGGAATCTGATAGGAGAGGAGAGTGGACCATGGGAGAAAGGGAAGGAGGAGGGACACCAGGGGGAGGTGATGGGTGGGAAAGGTAAAGGGCTGGAGAGGAAGGAATCTGATCGGAGAGGAGAGTGGACCGTGGGAGAAAGGGAAGGAGGAGGGACACCAGGGGGGAGGTGATGGGTGGAAAAGGTAAAGGGCTGGAGAGGAAGGAATCTGATCGGAGAGGAGAGTGGACCGTGGGAGAAAGGGAAGGAGGAGGGACACCAGGAGGAGGTGATGGGTGGGAAAGGTAAAGGGCTGGAGAGGAAGGAATCTGATCGGAGAGGAGAGTGGACCGTGGGAGAAAGGGAAGGAGGAGAGACACCAGGGGGAGGTGATGGGTGGGAAAGGTAAAGGGCTGGAGAGGAAGGAATCTGATAGGAGAGGAGAGTGGACCGTGGGAGAAAGGGAAGGAGGAAGGACACCAGGGGGAGGTGATGGGTGGGAAAGGTAAAGGGCTGGAGAGGAAGGAATCTGATCGGAGAGGAGAGTGGACCGTGGGAGAAAGGGAAGGAGGAGGGACACCAGGGGGGAGGTGATGGGTGGGAAAGGTAAAGGGCTGGAGAGGAAGGAATCTGATCGGAGAGGAGAGTGGACCGTGGGAGAAAGGGAAGGAGGAGGGACACCAGGGGGAGGTGATGGGTGGGAAAGGTAAAGGGCTGGAGAGGAAGGAATCTGATCGGAGAGGAGAGTGGACCGTGGGAGAAAGGGAAGGAGGAGGGACACCAGGGGGAGGTGATGGGTGGGAAAGGTAAAGGGCTGGAGAGGAAGGAATCTGATCGGAGAGGAGAGTGGACCGTGGGAGAAAGGGAAGGAGGAGGGACACCAGGGGGAGGTGATGGGTGGGAAAGGTAAAGGGCTGGAGAGGAAGGAATCTGATCGGAGAGGAGAGTGGACTGTGGGAGAAAGGGAAGGAGGAGGGACACCAGGGGGAGGTGATGGGTGGGAAAGGTAAAGGGCTGGAGAGGAAGGAATCTGATCGGAGAGGAGAGTGGACCGTGGGAGAAAGGGAAGGAGGAGGGACACCAGGGGGAGGTGATGGGTGGGAAAGGTAAAGGGCTGGAGAGGAAGGAATCTGATCGGAGAGGAGAGTGGACCGTGGGAGAAAGGGAAGGAGGAGGGACACCAGGGGGAGGTGATGGGTGGGAAAGGTAAAGGGCTGGAGAGGAAGGAATCTGATCGGAGAGGAGAGTGGACCGTGGGAGAAAGGGAAGGAGGAGGGACACCAGGGGGAGGTGATGGGTGGGAAAGGTAAAGGGCTGGAGAGGAAGGAATCTGATCGGAGAGGAGAGTGGACCGTGGGAGAAAGGGAAGGAGGAGGGACACCAGGGGGAGGTGATGGGTGGGAAAGGTAAAGGGCTGGAGAGGAAGGAATCTGATCGGAGAGGAGAGTGGACTGTGGGAGAAAGGGAAGGAGGAGGGACACCAGGGGGAGGTGATGGGTGGGAAAGGTAAAGGGCTGGAGAGGAAGGAATCTGATCGGAGAGGAGAGTGGACCGTGGGAGAAAGGGAAGGAGGAGGGACACCAGGGGGAGGTGATGGGTGGGGAAGGTAAAGGGCTGGAGAGGAAGGAATCTGATTGGAGAGGAGAGTGGACTGTGGGAGAAAGGGAAGGAGGAGGGATAACAGGGGGAGGTGATGGGTGGGAAAGGTAAAGGGCTGGAGAGGAAGGAATCTGATAGGAGAGGAGAGTGGACCGTGGGAGAAAGGGAAGGAGGAAGGACACCAGGGGGAGGTGATGGGTGGGAAAGGTAAAGGGCTGGAGAGGAAGGAATCTGATCGGAGAGGAGAGTGGACCGTGGGAGAAAGGGAAGGAGGAGGGACACCAGGGGGAGGTGATGGGTGGGAAAGGTAAAGGGCTGGAGAGGAAGGAATGTGATCGGAGAGGAGAGTGGACCGTGGGAGAAAGGGAAGGAGGAGGGACACCAGGGGGAGGTGATGGGTGGGAAAGGTAAAGGGCTGGAGAGGAAGGAATCTGATCGGAGAGGAGAGTGGACCGTGGGAGAAAGGGAAGGAGGAGGGACACCAGGGGGAGGTGATGGGTGGGAAAGGTAAAGGGCTGGAGAGGAAGGAATCTGATAGGAGAGGAGAGTGGACCGTGGGAGAAAGGGAAGGAGGAGGGACACCAGGGGGAGGTGATGGGTGGGAAAGGTAAAGGGCTGGAGAGGAAGGAATCTGATCGGAGAGGAGAGTGGACTGTGGGAGAAAGGGAAGGAGGAGGGACACCAGGGGGAGGTGATGGGTGGGAAAGGTAAAGGGCTGGAGAGGAAGGAATCTGATCGGAGAGGAGAGTGGACCGTGGGAGAAAGGGAAGGAGGAGGGACACCAGGGGGAGGTGATGGGTGGGAAAGGTAAAGGGCTGGAGAGGAAGGAATCTGATCGGAGAGGAGAGTGGACTGTGGGAGAAAGGGAAGGAGGAGGGACACCAGGGGGAGGTGATGGGTGGGAAAGGTAAAGGGCTGGAGAGGAAGGAATCTGATCGGAGAGGAGAGTGGACCGTGGGAGAAAGGGAAGGAGGAGGGACACCAGGGGGAGGTGATGGGTGGGAAAGGTAAAGGGCTGGAGAGGAAGGAATCTGATCGGAGAGGAGAGTGGACCGTGGGAGAAAGGGAAGGAGCAGGGACACCAGGGGGAGGTGATGGGTGGGAAAGGTAAAGGGCTGGAGAGGAAGGAATCTGATCGGAGAGGAGAGTGGACCGTGGGAGAAAGGGAAGGAGGAGGGACACCAGGGGGAGGTGATGGGTGGGAAAGGTAAAGGGCTGGAGAGGAAGGAATCTGATGGGAGAGGAGAGCGGACCGTGGGAGAAAGGGAAGGAGGAGGGACACCAGTGGGTGGTGATCGGCCAGTGAGGAGAAGAGAAGATGTAAGAGTGGGACCAGAGTAGGGAATTGAGGAAGAGGGGAGAGAAGAAGATTGAAGATGGGAGAAAATTACCAGGTCGAAGGAAGTGATGTTGAGCCAGACGAAATATCAGGTGTTGTTCCTCCAACCTGAGATTGGGCTCGTTGTGGCAGATGAGGAGGGCATGGACCGACATGTGTGGCAGGGAACGGGGACTGAAATTAAAATGTCCGTCCACCGGGGAAATCTTGCTTTTTGCAGATGGATTGAAGGTGCTCGACAAAGCACTCCCGCAAATCTAGGTTTGGTCCCGCCAGTGCACTTTCCAGATGGGCAGCGTTCGGAAATGACGACTTGAAATAATGTCGCGCAATTAGGAAGCAAAAAGGATTATGCAATCATTAAGTTGGAAGTAATCTTTTCTAGGAGTGTGAAGCTTTGTTTTCCATAGCCAGTGGGGAAAAAGGTGTGTGGGGAGTATTTCCAATAATATTTTTCTGCCTTCTCCTTTGTCCTGGCCGCATACAAATCCCACAGTGATGGTCGGCTGTAGCCAACGACGTTTTCTGCCGCCCTGGACAATCCGCTATAGTTTCTGTGTATTGTGGGAGGATACCGCCCTATTTTTTCACCGTTACCTCCTGAAGACCATTAGTTCCCCGTTTTT
>NC_086129.1:190000-230000 GCF_963921235.1 Mobula hypostoma | reverse complement strand
TGGAACTAAACAGCGACTCCTTTCCTTGCATCTTCGGAAACAGCTCTATTTCCATCTTTAATATCTCTATTTTACCCCTTCAGGGTTCTTTTGAAGACCCTGACCCAGAGTTACACGCTGACCACGGTTCTTTGTGGGAATGGGACCCGCTCTGGGGGTTCCACGGCCGGCTGCTTTTCGATACCCCAAGGATGTGGCCTAAGAGCTTCGCTTGCCTTCAGTGTTTGAGATCTCGTGGCTCTGGAGACGGGGAAGGACTGAAGGTTAGTGCCTCTGCAGGAATCTGGTGTGTGGTGGGAGATGAAAGATCGAAAGCAACGAGCTGGCTGCTGGCTGTGTGCTCAGAGACCCGAGTTCTTTGGGCATAGAGCTTGGAAAAAATGACATAACAGACTTTTAACATCATAAATCAGCATTGTTTGTTATGTCTCCCATCTCGTTATGAAACGGAGACACCTCTTTTTCCCTTATTAGGGAGAGAGAGAGAGAGCCTGTGGTAAGTCGAATACCGGGTGACCGAGTAGTCTTTGGGGTACTGCAAGTCTGTGTCTTCATTGATGCTTCGCTGCACACTTGAGTGCTCGGTGGAGGGGGCCGATGCATTTTTGCCGGTGGGGGCAGGGGGGATCATTGCTTGCCGCTGCTTGTATGTGGGAGGGGGAGGCTTTGGGGTTCTGACATTTAACTGTCATTCATTCTTTGGGGGCACTCCTCCGTTTTCGTGGATGTTTGCGAAGAAAAAGAATTTCAGGATGTCTATTGTACACATTTCTCTGACATTAAATGTACCTGTTGAAACCTTTAAAACCTTGATGTCGTAGAGAGCTCACTCCCGCCGGGATGATACTGTGAGAATCATATTTTTTGATCTCTCCTCGTGCCTTCAATACAATCCAGCCACTCCTTCAGAGCGGGAAGCTGCAAAGGATGGGGTGTAGACAAATCCACTATCCCCCGGATTACCGACTACCTGACAGACGGACCCCAGTCTGTACGGCTGGGCGGTTCTCTGCCTGAGATGGCGGTGAGTGGCAATGGAGCCCCACAGGGGACTGTCCTGTCTCTAACCCTGTTCACACCGTCCACCTCAGACTTTCAGTGCCACTCCCCAGTCTGGCCACTTGCAGAAGTTCCCTGATGACTCTGCGGTGGTTGGGTGTATCGGAGATGGGCAGGAGTCGGAGTACGGGGCGGGTGGGGGTGGGGGCGCTGGTGGACCAGTTTGTGGAACAACGAGGGAGGGATCACCTGCTCCTGAATGTGGCCAAAACCAGGGAGATGGTGACAACCCGGACTCTTTTTGAGTTAGTGGTGGAGAGGAGGTCACTAAACCAACTGTTAACCATTACGGACAATCTGGCACATCCTCTCCGTGACCTACTGAACAGACTGCGGAGAACCGTCTTGAACAGACTCGTTCAGCTCCCCTTTCACAAGGATCGTTACAGGAAATATTCCCTACCAAATGCAATAAGGATATACAACAGTTCATCTCTGTGCAACAGGAAAACACACATCACAGTACAATAGTCTCTGCTTTATTATTTGTATATTATTATTCCACTATCGCACATTGGTACAATATTTTATATAATTACAGTACTATTTTTACACTATTATTATTCTGTACTTTATTATTAGTTAAGCACACTACAAAGCGTGTTTTTAATTGTTGCTGCTGCAATGAATTTCCCACTCGGGATCAAAAAAATTATTATTATATAACATTAAATTTACACGATACATATTTAACATACAAAAATATTATATATAAATACACATTAAATACTCACACACACACATACACATATATGGTAAAAGTCTTCGGAATATATATTTAGCAAGGGTGTTTAAGACTTTTGCACACAGGACTATTTGTCAACGTGGAGCGGAGAATGAGTTTACAAATCTGGCGGGAGCAAAGGATGTTGGGAATGGCGAGAGTGGGGTGCCCGTGGGAGGCGTGTGGGGCGGGTGGCAGAGAAGGAGTGTCGAGGTGGGTGCAGACACACACCCAGCCCTGAGACACCAGGCAAGGTCATTTGATTCCAGACAATCGGTTTGTTGATCATTACAGAATGTCTCTCTGGTGCTTCCCAGTCCCTCCCCTCTCCCTTCCCCTTTTCCCAACCATGATTCCCCCTCTCCCTTCCCCTTTTCCCAACCATGATTCCCCTCTCGCTTTCCCTTTTCCCAACCATGATTCCCCTCTCCCTTCCCCTTTTCCCAACCATGATTCCCCCTCTTCCTTCCCCTTTTCCCAACCATGATTCCCCTCTCCCTTCCCCTTTTCCCAACCATGATTCCCCTCTCGCTTTCCCTTTTCCCAACCATGATTCCCCTCTCCCTTCCCCTTTTCCCAACCATGATTCCCCCTCTTCCTTCCCCTTTTCCCAACCATGATTCCCCTCTCCCTTCCCCTTTTCCCAACCGTGATTCCCCCCTCCCTTCCCCTTTCCCCAACCATAATTCCCCTCTCCCTTCCACTTTTCCCGAACCATGATTCCCCTCTCCCTTCCCCTTTTCCCAACCATGATTCCCCCTCTCCCTTCCCCTTTTCCCAACCGTGATTCCCCCTCTCCCTTCCCCTTTTCCCAACCATGACTCCCCTCTCTCTTCCACTTTTCCCCAACCATGATTCCCCCTCTCCCTTCCCCTTTTCCCAACCATGAATCCCCCTCTCCCTTCCCCTTTTCCCCAACCATGATTCCCCCTCTCGCTTCCCCTTTTCCCAACCATGATTCACCCTCTCCCTTCCACTTTTCCCAACCATGATTCCCCCTTTCTCTTCCTCTTTTCCCTACCATGATTCCCCTCTCCCTTCCCCTTTTCCCAACCATGATTCCCCCTTTCTCTTCCTCTTTTCCCTACCATGATTCCCCTCTCCCTTCCCCTTTTCCCAACCATGATTCCCACTCTCCCTGTCCCGCTTCCCACTCTCAGACCACAACAGAGACCCATATCAGAATCAGGTTTATCATCACCCACATTTCTTTTGTTTTATGGCCGCAGTACAGTGCAATACATAAAATTACTGCAGTACTGTGCAAAAGTCTTAGGGCACACAAGCTCTCTCTCTCCCTCCCTCTCTGCCTCTTTCTCCATCTCCCTCTCCCTCTCTCCCTCTCCCTCTCTCTTTATATATATATATTTATAAACCATGATTGCCCATATCATGTGACATTGCCCATAATGAATGAATGAAGGCTTTTTTACAGTACTGTAATATGCAAAATATGTCAAGGTTCAAGATTCAAGATTGAAAGTACATTTATAATCAAAGTACATATGCCATATACAACCCTGAGATTTGCCTTCTCCACAGTCGGCCTCGAAGCAACGAAACACCCTTGAACCCGTTGAAAGAAAAAGATACAGAACCTTTGACTATTTGACTGTTACGCCATTGGCATTTTGGGCAGCAATGAAGATCCTCCATCTCTGGTGCTGTTCAAAGCTTCCTTCATCGTGTCCAGTAGCTTCCCCTCGGTTTTCACTCCTGTCAGCCACGCAAGTCCCAGTGGAGACTCGGGAATACCGTCACGCTCAGATGTAGAAGGATTCGTCAATGCTGTTCCCATAACAGTTTTGTTTGACCGGTCAAGGTTGATAGCCCTCAGCTGAACCCCCGAACCTGGAGGACCGGTGGACCTCTCCTCATCTGACCTCTACCCTTTGACCTGTTTGGCACGGGTGACCCAAAGCACAAGGCCCTGACTCCAACCAGCGTAGCTCTCCGCGTCATCGAGGCAGGCGAGCCTCCAAACCTACGATGAGGTCATGGTCCTCCTGGGAGAACCGAACCCTCAACACGCAAAAAAAAAAAAATCCAAATCACGCAAACAGGGGAGAAATTGAGCAAATAGCAGAGAATATAAAGACCCAGCCCCAAAATCATGGGAAGAGTCCAGGCGTACTCTGCTTAATCCAGTTTGATTCAGTCCAGCGCCGTGCCGCACGCTAGTCCAGGCTGCAGATCCAGTTCACCCCGACCGAAACATAACGCATGACGTGAACAAAGTTTGCCAGGTATTGCTTGTGGGTGCACTGTCTGTTCAGAGACCTGATGGCAGAGGGGAAGGAGCCAAAGTGTTGGACGTGCGTCTGGGGGCTCCTGTACCCCCTCCTGGGTGGTGGAAACGAGAGGAGAGCACTGTGCCCTCAGAGAGGACCTTGTGATGGTCTAGATGTGTCCCTGGTGGAGGTGGAGAGTTACAGACTAACAGGGACAACCCCACCTTGTGTATCTTACAGGTAGGTGTGTACGTCTGCACACCTGTGTAGTGAACATCTGCTCGATGCCTGCACTGGGAGGGGACGAGGGTTTGGGATGTACTGCTGCAGAGTTGCCGCAGAGCATCCAGAAACCATGTTCTGGATATCATTAATTTCCTTTTTATTCTCTGCTGGTGCTGACTTCCTTTTGCACTCTGTTTGCTTGCCAGTCCTCGTTATTTATAGTTCCAAAGTTCAAAGTAAATTTATTATCGGAGTGCATATATTTCATAAGACACCACCCCGGGGGATTCGTTTTCTTGCAAACTTTCACAGTGAGTACAATAGAATCAATGAACACCCAGATGCAAGAGCAAAGACGGACTATCGGCCAAAGTGCAAACAAAGACAAAGTGTGAGAAAAGCAGAAAGAACGGTGAATAAATAAATAGTTAGATAGATACACAGACAGACAGACAGACAGAGTGATAGAGAGATAGACAGACAGATCGAGATGGATAGGTAAATAATTAGATGGAGAGATAGACAGAGAGATAGATAGATAGGTAAATAATTAGATGGACAGATAGATAGAAAGACAGATAGATAGATACATAGATAAATAGGCAGAGATATAGATAGATGGACAGAGAGAGAGATTGATAGATAGATAGATAGTTAGGCAGAGAGATAGATAGACAGAGTGATAGACAGACAGATAGATAGATTACTGGGAGCATGACTTATAGAGCCCTTGATAATGACCACATAAATTGTGGAATCATTTTAGAGTTGAGGTGAGCAAAATTATCTATGAATAGATTTTCATAAATTCTCATATTTCTTTATTTTTCTGTGAATGCCGACAAGAAAATGAACCGGTGTTTGACATCTGTATAGTTTGATAATAAACTCACTCTGACTTTGACTTGGAAGACCATGACTACTCCTGCCACAGGACCACAACTCCATAAGATATGGGAGCAGAATTAGGTTTATTTCATCATGGCTGATCCAATTAATCTCTCAGCTCCAATCTCCTGCCTTCTCCCTGGATCCCTCCCTTTCCCAAACAATAAAGAATCTATCAACCTGAGACTCCTGTACCTCCTTCCTGATGGTTGAGGGGTAATAACTGTTCCTGAACCTGGTGGTGTGGGACCTGAGGCTCCCGTGCCTCCTTCCTGATGGTTGAGGGGTTATTACTGTTCCTAAACCTGGTGGTGTGGGATCTGAGGCTCTCGTGCCTCCTTCCTGATGGTTGAGGGGTTATTACTGTTCCTAAACCTGGTGGTGTGAGTCCTGAGGCTCCTGTACCTCCTTCCTGATGGTTGAGGGGTAATAACTGTTCCTGAACCTGGTGGTGTGGGTCCTGAGGCTCCTGTACCTCCTTCCTGATGGTTGAGGGGTAATAACCGTCCCTGAACCTGGTGGTGTGGGTCCTGAGGCTCCTGTACCTCCTTCCTGATGGTTGAGGGGTTATTACTGTTCCTAAACCTGGTGGTGTGGGTCCTGAGGCTCCTGTACCTCCTTCCTGATGGTTGAGGGGTAATAACTGTTCCTGAACCTGGTGGTGTGAGTCCTGAGGCTCCTGTACCTCCTTCCTGATGGTTGAGGGGTAATAACTGTTCCTGAACCTGGTGGTGTGGGTCCTGAGGCTCCTGTACCTCCTTCCTGATGGTTGAGGGGTAATAACCGTCCCTGAACCTGGTGGTGTGGGTCCTGAGGCTCCTGTACCTCCTTCCCGATGGTTGAGGGCTAATAACTGTTCCTGAACTTGGTGGTGTGAGTCCTGAGGCTCCCGTACCTCCTTCCTGATGGTTGAGGGGTAATAACTGTCCCTGAACCTGGTGGTGTGGGTCCTGAGGCCCTGAGGCTCCTGTACCTCCTTCCCGATGGTTGAGGGCTAATAACTGTTCCTGAACTTGGTGGTGTGAGTCCTGAGGCTCCCGTACCTCCTTCCTGATGGTTGAAGGGTAATAACAGTCCCTGAACCTGGTGGTGTGGGTCCTGAGGCTCCTGTACCTCCTTCCTGATGGCAGCAGAAGAAAGAGATTATGATTGAAGGAGCAATCTATCGATTAGCTGTGGCATCTTGGTAAGTAAGAATCTTTATCTTACGCCTCCATCTAAATGTGCAGTGTGTGATTTATAGTGATTTGTAAAAAATATTATGTACAACAGGACAGTCAATATAACATAGAAATACAATTGCGCCAGTGTGAGTTAATCGGTCTGATGGCCTGGTGGAAGAAGCTGTCCCAGAGCCTGTTGGTCCTGGCTTTTATGCTGCGGTACCGTTTCCCGGATGGTAGCAGCTGGAACAGTTTGTGGTTGGGGTGACTCGGGTCCCCAATGATCCTTCGGGCCCTTTTTACACACCTGTCTCTGTAAATGTCCTGAATCGTGGGAAGTTCACATCTACAGATGCGCTGGGCTGTCCGCACCACTCTCTGCAGAGTCCTGTGATTGAGGGAGGTACAGTTCCCGTACCAGGCAGTGATGCAGCCAGTCAGGATGCTCTCAATTGTGCCCCTGTAGAAAGTTCTTAGGATTTGGGGGCCCATACCAAACTTCCTCAACCGTCGGAGGTGAAAGAGGTGCTGTTGTGTCTTTTTCACCACACAGCCGGTGTGTACAGACCACGTGAGGCCCTCGGTGATGTTTATGCCAAGCTGACAGCGATGCAGGTGGATGCATCCCTGGTATCATGGATTCTTGATTACCTGACTGGCAGACCACAGTACGTGTGCTTGCAACACTGTGCGTCCGACAGAGTGATCAGCAGCACTGTGGCTCCACAGGGGACTGTCTTGTCTCCCTTTCTCTTCACCATTTTCACCTCGGACTTCAACTACTGCACAGAGTCTTGTCATCTTCAGAAGTTTTCTGATGACTCTGCCATAGTTGGATGCATCAGCAAGGGAGATGAGGCTGAGTACAGGGCTACGGTAGGAAACTTTGTCACATGGTGTGAGCAGAATTATCTGCAGCTTAATATGAAAAAGACTAAGGAGCTGGTGGTAGACCTGAGGAGAGCTAAGGTACCGGTGACTCCTGTTTCCAACCAGGGGGTCAGTGTGGATATGGTGGAGGATTACAAATACCTGGGGATACGAATGGACAATAAACTGGACTGGTCAAAGAACACTGAGGCTGTCTACAAGAAGGGTCAGAGCCATCCCTATTTCCTGAGGAGACTGAGGTCGATGCTGAGTATGTTCTACGAGCCTGTGGTGGCCAGTGCTATCATGTTTGCTGTTGTGTGCTGGGGCAGCCCGTTGAGGGTAGCAGACACCAACAGAATCAACAAACTCATTCGTAAGGCCAGTGATGTTGTGGGAATAGAACTGGACTCTCTGACGGTGGTGTCTGAAAAGAGGATGCTGTCCAAGTTGCATGCCATCTTGGACAATGTCTCCCATCCACTACATAATGTACTACATAATGTGTAAATGTAGGAGGGGACTATGTTGAAAACTAAATGTGCTAGGTTTTCTAAAATTGACTCCTCCCTACTGTAGGCCACGAACTTATCAATCACCCCTTGTGCAAACTTGGCTCGGTAGCTAGCAACCACACGACTCAACGGCGAAAAGGAAACCTTCCATAAGCAGCACACCTCCAGGGTGGGAATGATTTGGGTTTAACCAAACAGGAAGTTCCGGGATGTTCCGATTAAGGACCGTAGCGAACGCTGTGAAAACACGGCCCCATTCGCAATTATGGTTGCCAAGATGGTTGGCGGGAGGAGAAAATGGCGGCACGCCTGCGTGTGTGCAGCCCTCCGGTGAAAAATGATATCGTATCCGTTAAATAGGGGCCGTGGACAATTCTGATTTGATGGAGATGGACGTGAAAGCACAGAGGAACATCTGGAGAAATTTCTGAAAGGCCCATTCGCTGCTGTCGTTACTGTGTGATCGGGAGTCTTTCAGAGGGTAGGCCTCAAAATCCCCGGCCTTGACTGCTTTTGGTGACCGAGAAGGAGGTCGAATCATTCGGACAGAGATGGCGCTCAGTACTCGGTGTCGGAGAGCTGATCAGAGCGCGAAGTTTTCGGATGACTCAGGGTCGGATTGTGGTCGGGTATGGCAGGGAGAGTTTTTCTTCCTTCTCCCGTCTGAGTGAGATGTGGGACATTTGAGAGAGTTTGAACTTTATTGTGCTCATGGACTTCTTCATCAAGTTATGGTATTGTTGCACTGTTGTAACTATATGTTATAATTATGTGGTTTGTCAGTTTTTTCAGTCTTGGTCTGTCCTGTGTTTTGTGATATCACACTGGAGGAAATAATGTATCATTTCTTAATGCATGCATTACTAAATGACAATAAAAGAGGACTGCGTATCTTCATAATCCTATCCTAAGAAATGACGCCTCGCACACGGGCATAAAATTATAAAGAAAGTATATTGACCAATTCTTCAACTTCGACAGACAGTTGACAGGTGAAGAAAAGAAAGATGAAAGGGCCCACTACGGTTAAACCAGTCTAAACGTGCGCATAAACATTGGAGCTCGTTTCCATAGTGGTTTGGTGCATCGTTTTACTCACGGCACCGAATTCTCCTCTACGGTTGCAAAGTAGAACTTCCATCCTTGGAATCATTCATCCCACAGCGTACTCCTTGCAATTTGGTCTCCCGTTCTGGGTGGGATCCTCCAGGCACTTTCACTGCGCACCTCCTGCTAAAAGACCCCCACCCACCCCCCAAGCCGGACGACGGTCCCTCCGGAAATCTGATCCCGCGCAGCTCCCTGGAATCTTCCACCGGGACGGGAAGTTACGCCGCGCACCGACCCGAATGGCGACACAACACTCCCAGGTTGGGCAACGTGGCCCCCTCGCCTTCAACCAAAGCCGAAACATTCTCACCAGCTGCTGAAATAAAAGAAGAAAATCCCTCACAGCCCAGCAGCAGAAATCTTAAGCAGGGCGTTACGCAGCGAACATGCCAGAGGCCAGGAGTGGGAAAACGGCTTGATCACAGGTAGGTTTCCGTAAATATAATGGCAGAGGCATTTTAAGTTTAAGGGGAACGGCAACAACTCCTCTATTATCAACCAAACGCCGAGCATAAGGTGCGGTAAAGAAAAACTGCGCGCCTTTACGTCATCACGTCAGACCAGCCTCTTAAAGTGAACCCCAACTCAGTCAATCTCCTATCAGATTCCCTCTTCTCCAGTCCTGTATCTCTTTCGCCAGTCGACTTCCCAGCTCTTCACTTCACCCCCACCCCCTCTCCTGATTTCACCTCTCACCTGCCGCCTTTTACTTCTTCCTCCCCTTTGACCTCTCATCCTTTTCCTCCAGGCCTGGTGAAGTGTCTCGGCCCAAAACGTTGACTGTTTACGCCTCTGCATAGATGCTGCCTGACCTGCTGAGTTCCTCCAGGATTTTGTGTGTGTGTGTGTGTGTGTGTTGCTCTGGATTTCCTCGCTTGCGATTTCAAACCTCCGCTGGCCTTGCGGCTGTACCCGCTCACGGGGAAGGCTTCGGGAGTGAACCCCGAGGGAAAAATCCGGAGCTGGAGTCCCCTGAGGCAGTCCGATGTTGAGTTCAACGCTGACTGACAGCTCCTGGTGCCAAACTGTATTGGGTCTTTGCCGTCCCCTTGTGTCCATGAGCTGTGTGGAGAGGGAGGGCCTGCTACACGGGGCAACAGCTCGCTCTCCGTATCGTACTGCCCGGGCTTGTGTATCGACTGACGTTGCTGCACCGGCAATGTAGACAGCTAGGATGCGACACCCATGGGCCGACCCCGACCGACGGAGGGGCCTGCTACACGGGCAAAAGCCTGCTCTCCACGTCCACACCTACTGGCTTGTGTATCAGGGAGACAGCCAGGACAGCGAGATTTACTCCGACCAACGGAGGACACTCGCATAACGAGCATGCAAGTATTGATTAATGGGCGGTAGGGCATTTGATTAATTATTAACAATCAAATTCACCTTCAAAGTCCCAGCGCAAGTTTCTGCAAACAAGAAGCAAGTCCCTTTCCGGTCATTCTGTGCCTGGGAAATGGATTCTGTAACTCGAGACATGACTTAATAAATACAAACACCGGCAGCAGCAACCTTTGAGCTGATTTTAGGAGTAATTTTTTTTTGTGGAGGGAATAATTATCTGCAGACTGTTTATTTTGTTAGCAGCTCTTTTTCTTCCTCCGATTGTTACTGAGGACGATTTTTATTCCGCTACGTTGACTGATTATTTTGAAGGCAGCCGCTCCGCTGGCAAGTCTGAATACATCTCAGGGTTCTGACATGTTATTACATACCGCTGCATCGAAATAACGTTCGCTTAAACCATAATTCATGTGTTTTGTTGTGCAGCCAGAGGTCTGAATATGAACGAACAGAATCCATCCTATATTTGATATACTGAACAAACTCATTAAATTGAAAACAGGGAAGAAGATTAGTCACTGTTTCTTTGAGCTTTCTAGTGCTTCCCTCAGATTTTTTTCTGTTTTATATGTACACATACACAAAAGGGGGCTCGAAATAAAAGCCAGCAATATCATAAAGGATCCAACCCACCCTGCTCATGGACTGTTTGCCCCACGCCCACTTCAGGAGCCTGAAGACACATACTCAGTGATTCAGGAACAGTTTCTTCCCCTCTGCCCTCCGATTTCTGAATGAGCCCAAGAACACTGTCTTACTACTCTTTCTTTGGCACTACTTACTTAATTTAACACATAATGTTTCGATTTATTTATATATAGATGAAACACCCTGATTTCCTCGGCTGCGTAAGTCGAGGGAAGCCAAGCGTGTGAGATTGAGACACAAGCCCACACAAAGTCCCGGTTCATGTGGATGTTGTGGACTTCGCTACCCAGTCAGGAATCAATGCCACAAAATAACAGACAGCACCCTGCATACAATTAAAGGAATTATATTTATGAATCTTAAACAGAAGGGTTAGTAAAGAGTAACAAAAAAGAAAAGGGCCCATTCTAATGAAACAGTCAAACGTGCACAAGTTGCAGCTCATCTTGAACTTCTCCATCACTCACGCGCCGGGACCTCGGTCGACGTGAAAGCTCACACACACCGCCTTCCGAACGTCGCTCGCAATCCACTTCAAACAAACGGATCTCCCACCGGATCGTACGCTAGGACCGGTTCTCCCCAGCATCTCCTCTCGAACAGAAGCCCATCAAGCCCAAACTTATTGTCCCTCACCGAGAGAAACCTCCCGCTAATTGGACGGCACACATTCCACATCGTCCCTGATCTTCAACAGTAACCCGAACAGGCTGAAAGCAGAACAGGCTGCTCTCACAGAACTGCCAAAATGAATTACCTACAGCATAACAGTAGAGATGTGAACCAGGGAACTATACATATATGTATGTGCAAGATGCAGGAAGGGACAGCATACGGCAAAGGCGGGAGGAGAAGATGGCGACGCGACGCAGTGCGTGTAATCTTTCCGGTGAAATTATATCGTATCTGTTAAATAGGGGCCGTGCAGAATTCTGATTTGATGGAGACAGACATGAGAAGCACTGAGGAACACCTGGAGAAACTTCTGAAATGCCCGGTTCGCTGCCGCTGCTACCGTGTGATCGAGAATCTCCGGAGGGAAGGCCCCAAAATCCTCGGCTTTGCCTGCTGCTGGTGACCGAGGCCGGGGTCGAAGCGTTCGGCAGAGATGGTGCTCGGTGTCGGAGGGCTGGTCGGAGGCTCGAAGTTTTCGGATGACTCAGAGTCGGACTGTGGTCGGGCATGGCAGGGAGAGTTTTCTTCCTTCTCCCGTCTGCGTGAGACGTGGGACTTTCGACAGACTTTGAACTTTTTACCATGCCCATGGCCTGTTCTTCTTCAAGTTATGGTATTGTTTGCACTGTTGTAACTGTATGTTATAATTATGTGGTTTTTGTTAGTTTTTCAGTCTTGGTCTGTCTTGTGTTTCTGTGATATCACACCGGAGGAACATTGTATCATTTCTTAATGCATGCATTACTAAATGACAATAAAAGAGGACCGCGTGTCCTCATAATCTAATCTAATCTAATACACTGAACTAAATTGCAGGAATTGTGTACAGGAACATCGACGCTGACCATGGATCAGACATCATGCCCAAGTCCAAATGGCCGTGGAGAGTGACAGAGCTAAGATCCTGTGGGACTTCGGAATACAGACTGATGAGCAGGGACAGGCCAACCCACCAGACGTAGTAATACTGGACAAGGGGCAGGAGATAGTAGAGAGAGATGCGGCAATCCGGAATGACGGTAGCATCAGGAAACAAGAACACGAGAAGCTGGCGAAACACCGGGGCTTGAAGGAGCAGATGGAGAGGACGCGGAAGGTTAAAGCCAGTGTAATCCCGGTGGACACGGGAGCACTTGGAGCCGTGACACCTGGACTGGGAGAGAGGCTCCAACAGATCCCGGGAGTAGCATCTGAGATCTCGGTCCTGAAGAGTGCACAATACTAGGAACAGCGAGGATACTGTGCTGAACCGTCAATTCCCAGGGCTCTGGTAGAGGACCCGAGATCGAGGGGAAAAATACACAAACACACCACCCGTAAGGGGTGAGAACTTTTATTTTATTATGTTTATATCGACACCAGTGGACCCTGTGGGTTTCTTACTTTTGCGGCTGCTCTGTAAGCAGACGGATCTCGAAGTTGTATAACTTTTACGCGTTCTTTGGCAATCATTGTACTTTGAAACCCCTGAATATATATTCCACCTAAAGTCCAGCGCGCCCCTGCCGGACACATAGGAGGACAGGGACTTGGACGTGTCAATCCTCTGGATATATATAGAACCATAGAACACTACAGCATAGAAAACAGGCTATTCGGCCCTTCTAGTCGGTGCCAAAACTTTATTCCGCTTCTCCCATTGACCTGCCCCCAGTCCACAACCCTCCAGACCTTCCCCATCCATGTATCTGTCCAATTTATTCTTAAAATTTAAGAGAGAGCCTACAATTACCACATCACAGGGCAGCTCGTTCCACCCTCCCACCACTCTCTGAGTGAAGAAGTCCCCCCTAAACCTTTCCCCTTTCACCCTAAAGCCATGTCCTCTCGTATTCATCTCTCCTAACCTAAGTGGGAAGAGCCTACTTGCATTTACTCTGTCTATACCCCTCATAATTTTGTAAACCTCTATCAAATCCCCCCTTATTCATCTCCGCTCCAAGGAATAAAGTCCTAACCTGTTCAATGTTTCCCTGTAACTCAACTCCTGAAGACGCTGCAACATCCTAGTAAATCTTCTCTGCACTCTTTCAATCTTACTGATATCCTTCCTATGGTTAGGTGACCAGAATTGCACACAATACTCCAAATTTGGCCTCACCAATGTCTTATACAACCTCACCATAACATCCCAACTCCTATACTCAATAATTTATATTCTATTTAAAGTCCAGCGTGGCCCCGCCGGACACAAAGGAGGACGGGGACTTGGAAGTGTCAAGACCACAGTCCTGGAAGAAATGCGAGACATCCATGAATTTGACAGGAAGACAGACCCTGAGGACTACTGCACTCAATCATTCAGGAACAGCTTCTTCCCCTTCACCATCAGATTTCTGACTGGACATTGAACCCAAGAACACTATCTGACTAAATTTTTGCCAACCTTGCCGTTTCTTTGGTGTTCTGACCGTTTTTTTTAAACCAGGCACGACGCTCACCCCCAGCGCGGTTGGGAAGTGCGCAAGGGGCCGGCTAGATTTGAACCGGGGCCGCTCGGTGTCCCACTCTCGATCGACACGGGCAGCGACTGGGCAGGATTGGTCCCGGTCGGAGGACAGCTCAGACCTTAACGAGACTGAGCCTCGGACCGTGTCCGCGTGCTGTGACGCATTGAGTTGCCGCCACACGGTTGGCTGATCAGGCAGTCACGTTAACCAGCAGGGGCTCAGGAGGCCACCTCATCAAGTCTACATAGTTCTTTGCAAGGTGAGATATCCCCTGCCTTCCCCCACAAACCAGGACCTGCCCTCTTCTCATTGCTACCATCAGGGAGGAGGTACAGGAGCCTGAAGACACACACTCAGCAATTCAGGAACAGCTTCTTCCCCTCCGCTATCGGATTTCTGAATGGACATTGAACCCATGAACACTATCTCACTGTCTCACCATCACCCAGGACGTGCCCTCTTCTCACTGTTACCATCAGGAAGGAGGTACAGGAGCCTGAAGGCACACACTCAGCGATTCAGGAACAGCTTCTTCCCCTCCATCATCCCATTTCTGAACGGACATTGAACCCGTGACCACTACCTCACTGTCTCACTGTCTCACCATCACCCAGGATGTGCCCTCTTCTCATTGCTACCATCAGGGAGGAGGTACAGGAGCCTGAAGGCACACACTCAGCGATTCAGGAACAGCTTCTTCCCCTCCATCATCCCATTTCTGAACGGACATTGAACCCGTGACCACTACCTCACTGTCTCACTGTCTCACCATCACCCAGGACGTGCCCTCTTCTCATTGCTACCATCAGGGAGGAGGTACAGGAGCCTGAAGACACACACTCAGCAATTCAGGAACAGCTTCTTCCCCTCCGCTATCGGATTTCTGAATGGACATTGAACCCATGAACACTATCTCACTGTCTCACCATCACCCAGGACGTGCCCTCTTCTCACTGTTACCATCAGGAAGGAGGTACAGGAGCCTGAAGGCACACACTCAGCGATTCAGGAACAGCTTCTTCCCCTCCATCATCCCATTTCTGAACGGACATTGAACCCGTGACCACTACCTCACTGTCTCACTGTCTCACCATCACCCAGGACGTGCCCTCTTCTCATTGCTACCATCAGGGAGGAGGTACAGGAGCCTGAAGGCACACACTCAACGATTCAGGAACAGCTTCTTCCCCTCTGCCATCAGATTTCTGAATAGACGTTGAACCCAAGAACACACATATTTTTCCATTGGTTATTTAATTTACCTTTTAAAAATATATATACACTTCTTACTGTCATTCACAGTCCTTAATATTATGCAGTGTAATGCACTGGTGCCGCATAACAACAGATTTCAAAGTTCAAAGTACACTTTACTATCAAACTGTGCATAAATTATACATGCCCAAATTCTAAACCCCTTACACATACACTTCCAGCAGCTCCAGATTTTCTCTTGTTTGTGATAAACCCTGAGATTTGCCTGCTTACAGGCAGCCGCAAAACAAGGAACCCTAGAGAACTCAGTTTTAAAAAATACAGACTAGCACCCGATGCGCACAGAGAGAGAGAAAAAAACAACAAATCATGTAAACAGTAAAGCAAGCGACAGCGTTCAGAAGGAAAGTCAGCCCCCTGGACCTGAAGCCGGGAGCAGCTGGAGTGGTCCGATAGTCCCGGTCTCTGTCCGTCAGGCAGAGGCAGATCGCCAGGGTGGAGCTCACAGACGCTCAGCTGCGGGAGCAGCCGGGGCCCCGATGCTGCCTTGGCCTCAGCGCCGAGGCAAGCAGAGTGCAACAGTCGCGGAGCAGAACCGGCCCCCACCCTCGCCTCCGCTCCCGACTACTTGCACCGTTGGTCCACCTGGCCCGGCGTTTCGATTGTCCAAGCAGCGACTCGTTCCCCGAACCCGGACCTGGGGCCCTGCTCCGGGCCACGATCCAGCCCCTGCCCGACCTTTCCAAATCAGCGAGGCGCTCAAATGGATCAAACCGCACCCCTGGTTTATAGAGGTGGGCTCTGAAACACCTCCATGCCGTGTGATGGTGATATTAAACCTGATTCTGATCAGGGGGCTAGGCTGCGTAGCGTCCACACCAGGACCGTGAGGGATCCCCACCCACCCTGCTCACGGACTGTCTGTCCCACTCCCCTCGGGGAGGAGGCTACGTAGCGTCCACACCAGGACCGTGAAGGATCCCACCCACCCTGCTCACGGACTGTCCGTCCCACTCCCATCGGGGAGGAGGCTGCGTAGCGTCCACACCAGGACCGTGAGGGATCCCCACCCACCCTGCTCACGGACTGTCTGTCCCACTCCCATCGGGGAGGAGGCTACGTAGCATCCACACCAGGACCATGAGGGATCCCCACCCACCCTGCTCACGGACTGTCTGTCCCACTCCCATCGGGGAGGAGGCTACGTAGCATCCACACCAGGACCGTGAAGGATCCCACCCACCCTGCTCACGGACTGTCTGTCCCACTCCCGTCGGGGAGGAGGCTACGTAGCATCCACACCAGGACCGTGAAGGATCGCACCCACCCTGCTCACAGACTGTCTGTCCCACTCCCATCGGGGAGGAGGCTACGTAGCACCCACACCAGGACCGTGAAGGATCCCACCCACCCTGCTCACGGACTGTCTGTCCCACTCCCATCGGGGAGGAGGCTACGTAGCACCCACACCAGGACCGTGAAGCATCCCACCCACCCTGCTCACAGACTGTCCGTCCCACTCCCATCGGGGAGGAGGCTACGTAGCACCCACACCAGGACCGTGAGGGATCCCGCCCACCCTGCTCACGGACTGTCCGTCCCACTCCCATCGGGGAGGAGGCTACGTAGCGTCCACACCAGGACCGTGAAGGGTCTCACCCACCCTGCTCACAGACTGTCTGTCCCACTCCCATCGGGGAGGAGGCTACGTAGCACCCACACCAGGACCGTGAAACATCCCACCCACCCTGCTCACGGACTGTCCGTCCCACTCCCATCGGGGAGGAGGCTACGTAGCACCCACACCAGGACCCACCAGACTCAAAAACAGTGACTTTCCCCAAGCAGTGAGTCTGATCAACACCTCCACCCACTAACCCACCCCTCCACACCCCCAAACCACCACTACTCTATCATTTCCTGTCAGAGTCACCTTCTGTACAGACACTCCTGTGCCCAGCGTCACTTTATCAATCTGTGTATTGATCATGTGGATACCCAGAGCGCTGAAATGGCTAAATCGAAGGGGCATAGTTTTCAGGTGCTTGGAAGTAGGTACAATGGGGACGTCAGGGTTAAGTTTTTCACACAAAGAGTGGTGTGTGCGTGGAACGCACTGCCAGTGACGGCGGTGGAGGTGGATACGATAGGGTCTTTTAAGAGACTCTGAGACAGGTACATGGAGCTTGGAAAAATAGAAGACTATGTGGTAAGGACATTCTAGGCAGTTTCTAGAGTAGGTTACATGGTCGGCACAACATTGTGGGCCGAAGGGCCTGTAATGTGCAGTAGATTTCTATGTTCTATGTTTAACACTACCCCAATTTCCTTTTGCTCTATGCTTTTGCTTTTGTGTCACTTGATCAATCAACCACAAGGTGATGAAAGAGAAAGTCACGGCCGACAGCGCGTGGCATTCACGAGGTACATCGAGGGAAGGGCTGGCAAAAGTTTTGAAGAACTTATTAAAACTCCTCGGACTAGGGGCGAATGGAAGGCCGTGATCTCCCACGTCGTCCGACACGGCACATAACGATGACGTCATACGCCACGGCACAGAATAATGATGTCATACACCACGGCAGATAATGATGATGTCATACAACATGGCAGATAACAATGATGATGAGCCAGTCTCAGTATATAAGCTATATTACGCATTTATTTATTTTAAAAAATATTATCGCGTTCATTCTGCGATTGCGTCCTTGTTTTGTGCTGCATCGGAATCGGAGTAACAGTTACTTGTGTTCTCCTTTACGCTGGGAATGACGCTGCACAAGGTGGCATCTTGGATCTCAACAACTGCAGAGGTCCCAGAGTGACGACGCCCCACGCAAGGGGCAGTTCCTCCTTCCTGGTCTCTTTTATTCTCCCACGCTACTGCCGCGACCGACGCGCTGGAGGAGGCAGGTCAACTTGCTTGGCGTTCACTGGCAGTCCGAACTGGGACGCATTTCACCGAGACCGGAGCCCTGAGTCACGGCAGAATTAATTCCCTGAACCTGATGTCTTCATCAGTGACCTGACGGATTCGTGACAGTGGGCCGAGTTCCTTTCCCCTTGTCCCCGTTCAGGCCGGGGTCACGTAGTGGTCAGCGCCGTGCCTTGCATCCTCCTCCTGCCTGCTCCCTGTAGCCACCGAAGCCCTGACTAATCAGGAGAGAAATAATTTCCCGCTGCAAGCACACCCAATGGCTTGCCACCTGTGGCAATGAATTCAGGAGATTCACCACCTTCTGCTCAAGAGCTTCCTGCTCACCTCTCTTCTAAATGGACGTCCCTCTACTCTGAGGCTGTGCCTTCTGGTCCTAAACATCCTCTCCACATCCACTCTATCTGTGCCCTCTGGTCTAGACTCTCCAACTACAGGAAACATCCTCTCCACACCCACTCTATCTGTGTCCTCTGGTCCTAGACTCCCCCACTACAGGAAACATCCTCTCCACATCCACTCTACCTGTGTCCTCTGGTCCTAGACTCCCCCACTACAGGAAACGTCCTTTCCACATCCACTCTATCTGTGTCCTCTGGTCCTAGGCTCCCCCATTATGGGAAACATCCTCTCCACATCTACTCTATCTGTGTCATCTGGTCCTAGACTCCCCCACTATAGGAAACATCCTCTCCACACCCACTCTATCTGTGTCCTCTGGTCCTAGACTCTCCCACTACAGGAAACATCCTCTCCACACCCACTCTATCTGTGTCCTCTGGTCCTTGACTCCCCCACTACAGGAAACATCCTCTCCACACCCACTCTATCTGTGTCCTCTGGTCCTTGACTCCCCCACTACAGGAAACATCCTCTCCACACCCACTCTATCTGTGTCCTCTGGTCCTAGACTCCCCCACTACAGGAAACATCCTTTCCACACCCACTCTATCTGGGTCCTCTGGTCCTAGACTCCCCCATTATGGGAAACATCCTCTCCACACCCACACTATCTGTGTCCTCTGGTCCTAGACTCCCCCATTATAGGAAACATCCTCTCCACACCCACTCTATCTGTGCCCTCTGGTCCTAGACTCCCCCACCATAGGAAGCATCCTCTCCACACCCACTCTATCTGTGTTCTCTAGTCCTTGACTCCCCCACTACAGGAAACATCCTCTCCACACCCACTCTATCTGTGTCCTCTGGTCCTAGACTCCCCCACTACAGGAAACATCCTCTCCACACCCACACTATCTGTGTCCTCTGGTCCTAGACTCCCCCATTATAGGAAACATCCTCTCCACACCCACTCTATCTGTGCCCTCTGGTTCTAGACTCCCCCACCATAGGAAGCATCCTCTCCACACCCACTCTATCTGTGCCCTCTGGTCCTAGGCTCCCCCACCATAGGAAGCATCCTCTCCACATCCACTCTATCTGTGCCCTCTGGTCCTAGACTCCTCCACTATAGGAAACATCCTCTCCCTGTCCACTCTATCTGTGTCCTCTGGTCCTAGACTCCTCCACTATAGGAAACATCCTCTCCACGTCCACTCTATCTGTGCCCTCTGGTCCTAGACTCCCCCATTATGGGAAACATCCTCTCCACACCCACTCTATCTGTGCCCTCTGATCCTAGACTCCCCCACTATAGGAAACATCCTCTCCACGTCCACTCTATCTGTGCCCTCTGGTCCTAGACTCCACCACGATAGGAAACATCCTCTCCACACCCACTCTATCTGTGCCCTCTGGTCCTAGACTCCCCCACTATAGGAAACATCCTCTCCACATCACCTCCATCCGGGCCTTTCAATATTCAGCAGATTTCATTGAGATCCCACCCCCCCACCACTTCATTTTTCTAAACTCCAGTGAGTACATGCCCAAAGCCATAAAACTCTCCTCATACATTAACCCCTTCATTCCTGGAATCATTTCATGAACCTCACCTGGCCCCTCTCCAATACCAATGCCTCTTTTCTCAGATACGGGTCCCAAAACTGCTCACAATATTCCCTCTCACTATACCCCTTGCCCATTCTCTGTGCTTCCCCCCCCCTTTCTTTCTCCCCGGACCTCCTGTCCCATGATCCTCTCGTATCCCTTTTCCCAATCACCTGTCCAGCTCTTGGCTCCATCCCTCCCCCTCCTGTCTTCTCCTATCATTTTGAATCTCCCCCTCCCCCTCCCACTTTCAAATCTCTTACTAACTCTTCCTTCAGTTAGTCTGACGAAGGGTCTCGGCCTGAAACGTCGACTGTACCTCTTCCTAGAGATGCTGCCTGGCCTGCTGCGTTCACCAGCAACTTTTATGTGTGTTGCTTGAATTTCCAGCATCTGCAGATTTCCCCGTGTTTGCACAATATTCCAAGTAGGATTGCCACTGTCCCGTATTAACCGGGACATCCCATATATTGGGCTAAATTGGCTTTTCCCATACAGGAATGCCCTCGTCCCATATTTCCCCCACTAAGATAGAGCGTTCCTGTACCTCTATCAAATCTCCCCTCATTCTTCTACGCTCCAGGGAATGAAGTCCTAATCTATTCAACCTTTCTCTGTAACTGAGTTTCTCAAGTCCTGGCAACATCCTTGTAAATCTTCTCTGCACTCTTTCAACCTTATTTATATCCTTCCTGTAATTTGGTGACCAAAACTGAATACAATACTCCAGATTCGGCCTCACCAATGCCTTATACAACTTCATCATAACATTCCAGCTCTTATACTCAATACTTTGATTAATAGAGGCCAATGTACCAAAAGCTCTCTTTACGACCCTATCTACCTGTGACGCCACTTTTAGGGAATTTTGTATCTGTATTCCCAAATCCCTCTGTTCTACTGCACTCCTCAGTGCCTTACCATTAACCATTTACCATTACCATTTAAGGCAGAACTTGATCGGTTCTTGACTGGACACTGCATCAAATGTTACAGAGAGAAGGGTAGGAACTGGGACTAGGAGGGGGATAGAAAAAGGATCAGCCATGACTCGATCGGCCAAATGACCCGATTCTTTTCCTATATCTTATGGTCTTGTGGCGGGACCAAACGTGATATTGGCTGGGGCCCGTTCTTGTCTCTGAGGGTTGTCGGTTCAATTCCTGCATCAGAAACACAAACTCAGAAACCCAGACAGGTGCTCTCCCTCTTGGGGCAGCAGGGGACCGGAGATGTTTGGCAAACCGAGACAGGACACAACTGCAAACGAAGGGTTCTCGGCTGACCTTTACTATTGGTCCTTCACTTTATCAATTCTGATCTATTACTGGCCTTCATCGTGGAGATCCCATTGGCTATCAACACTTGCATTACTGTGCTGTGATTGGTTACTAATTATGCAAAATAGGAACCTGCTTAACCACGAGGTTGCCAGTTGGTCAATATCTGTATCCAACCAGTTGATTCCGGTATAGAAAATGGCATTTCTTTTTTGAAACTTCAGAACAGTTCCCTGACAAAGACAACGCTGCTCTCTCTGGCACACCAGTAAATGAAATGTAATTAAAAGTCCTGACAAACAAACCACCATCCTCTGCCATTGTAAAGGGGTAAAGATGATAGCTTACCTCTTTGTATGCCGTCCGATGGTATCGTGGCTCCTGCACAGTTTGACACGGCGGAGGGGGGCTTTGGGGTTCTAATGCTTCCCTGTCAGTCATTCATTTGGGAGTCCTCTGTTTCTTGCGGACGCCTAAGTATTTCCAGTCGTATGTTCAACCCGCTCTCGGGTCACGAACGGGACCACAGGAACCATTTGGCAGGTTAGTCAGTCATTGTAAATTGTCCCTGTGACTAAGCTCAAGTAAAATCGGGAGGAGATTGGGGGGCGGCAGCAAGGCTCGAAGGGCCGATTCTATGTTGTACCTCAGTAACTCAATAGATAATCTATACATAATTATTATAATATTATGTATATATAATTATCTGGATAGACAGGGTCTGATTAAGAGTCAACATGGATTTGTGCGTGGAAGGTCATGTTTGACAAATCTTATTGAGTTTTTGAAGAGGTTACTAGGAAAGTTGACGAGGGTAAAGCGGTGGATGTTGTCTATATGGACTTCAGTAAGGCCTTTGACAAGGTTCCACACGGAAGGTTAGTTAGGAAGGTTCAATCGTTAGGTATTAATATTGAAGTAGTAAAATGGATTCAGCAGTGGCTGGATGGGAGACGCCAGAGAGTGGTGGTGGATAACTGTGTGTCAGATTGGAGGACGGTGACTAGTGGTGTGCCTCAGGGATCTGTACTGGATCCAATGTTGTTAGTCATATATATTAATGATCTGGATGATGGGGTGGTAAATTGGATGAGTAAGTATGCAGATGATACTAAGATAGGTGGCGTTGTGGATAATGAAGTAGGTTTTCAAAGCTTGCAGAGAGATTTGGGCCAGTTAGAAGAGTGGGCTGAAAGATGGCAGATGGAGTTTAATGCTGATAAATGTGAGGTGCTACATTTTGGTAGGACTAATCAAAATAGGACATACATGGTAAATGGTAGGGCACTGAAGAATGCAGTAGAACAGAGGGATCTAGGAATAATGGTGCATAGTTCCCTGAAGGTGAAATCTCATGTGGATAGGGTGGTGAAGAAAGCTTTTGATATGTTGGCCTTTATAAATCAGAGCATTGAGTATAGGAGTTGGGATGAAATGTTGAAATTGTACAAGGCATTGGTAAGGCCAAATTTGGAGCATTGTGTACAGTTCTGGTCACCGAATTATAGGAAAGATGTCAACAAAATTGAGAGAGTATGGAGAAGATTTACAAGAATGTTACCTGGGTTTCATCACCTAAGTTACAGAGAAAGGTTGAACAAGTTTGGTCTTTATTCTTTGGAGCGTAGAAGGTTGAGGGGGACTTGATAGAGATATTTAAATATGGTGAGAGACCTCAAAATACAGTCAAAGACCTCACAATGAGGCCAGAGATCTCACAATAATGTCAGATAAATCACAATATGGCCAGAGATCTCAGAATAATATCAGAGATCCCACAATAAGGCCAGAGATCTCACAATAAGGTCAGAGAACTCACAATATGGCCAGAAATCTCACAATACGGTCAGAGACCTCACAAAACAGTCCGAGACCTCGCAGTACGGTCAGAGATATCACAATATGGCCAGAGATCTCAAAATAAGGTTAGAGATCTCATAATAAGGTCAAAGACCAAACAAAATGGCCTGACAATTCACAATACCACCCGAGATCTCACAATACCCCCAGAGATCTCACAATACGATCAGAGGCCTCACAATGCGGTCGGAGATCGCTCAATATGGTCAGATATCTCACAAAATGGCCTGACAACTCACAATAACACCAGAGATCTCACAATACCCCCAGAGATCTCACAATACGATCAGAGGTCTCACAATGCGGATGGAGATCTCATAATACAGTTAGAGACCTCACAATATGGTCATTAATCTCACCATAAGGTCAGAGATCTCACAATACAGCCAGACATCTCACAGTATGGCCAGAGATCCCACAATATGGTAAGAGACCTCATAATAAGGCCAGAGATCTCACAATATGGTGAGAGACCTCAAAATACAGTCAAAGACCTCACAATGAGGCCAGAGATCTCACAATAATGTCAGATAAATCACAATATGGCCAGAGATCTCAGAATAATATCAGAGATCCCACAATAAGGTCAGAGATCTCACAATATAGTCAGAGAACTCACAATATGGTTGGAGATCTCACAATATGGTTAGAGATCCCACAATACATTCAGAGATATCACAGTAAGGGCAGGGACATCACAATAAGGTCAGAGACTTCACAAAATGGCCAGAGACCTCACAAATCGGTCAGAGACCTCACAAAATGGTCAGTGACATCACAAAATGGACAGAAATCTCACAAAACAGTCAGAGACTTCACAAAACGGTCAGTGACATCACAATGCTGTCAGAGATCTCTCAATATGTCCAAAGACCTCAGCATACCGTCAGAGACACCACAAAATGGCCTGAGATCTCACAATACAGTTAGAGACCTCACAATATGGTCAGAGATCTCACAATACAGTCAGAGACTTCACAATATGGTCAGAGATCTCAGAATAATGTCAGACATCCCACTATATGGTCAGATATCTCACAATCTGGTCAGAGACCTCACAATAAGGCCAGAGATCTCACAATAAGGTCAGAGACCTCACAAAACAGTCGGAGACCTCACAAAATGGCCGGAGACCTCACAAAATGGACAGAGACCTCAAAATAAGGTTAGAGATCTCACAATATGGTCAGAGACCCCACAAAATGGCCTGACAACTCACAATACCCCTAGAGATCTCACAATAAGATCAGAGATATCACAATATGGCCAGAGATCTCAAAATAAGGTTAGAGATCTCACAATACGGTCAAAGACCTCAGAATAATGTCACAGATCTCACAATATGGACAGAGATCTCACAATAATGTCAGACAAATCACAATATGGCCAGAGATCTCAGAATAATATCAGAGATCCCACAATAAGGTCAGAGATCTCACAATATGGTCCGAGATTCCACAATACGGTCAGAGATCTCACAATAAGGGCAGGGACCTCACAATAAGGTCAGAGAATTCACAAATTGGTCAGAGACCTCACAAAACAGTTAGAGATCTCACAATAAGATTAGAGATTTCACAATAAGGTCAGAGATCTCCCAATACGGCCAGAGATCTCAAAATATGTTCAGAGACACCACAAAATGGCCTGAGATCTCACAATACAGTCAGATACCTCACAATATGACCAGAGATCTCACAATAAGGTTAGAAATCTCACAATAAGGCCAGAGATCTCACAATATGGTCAGAGAACTCACAATACAGCCAGAGATCTCACAATATGGCCAGAGTCCTCACAATAAGGCCAGAAGTCTCACAATACGGTCGGAGACCTCGCAATATGGCCGGAGATCTCAAAATAAGGTTAGAGATCTCACAGTACAGCTAGAGATCCCACAATACCATCAGAGACCTCACGGTATGGTCACAGCCCTCACAATATGGTCAGAGAGCCCCCCAAAATGGCCTGAGAACTCACAATATGGTTAGAGACCTTACAATACGGCCAGAGATATCACAATACCATCAAAGACCTCACAAATGGCCAGAGATCCCACAATACGGTCAGAGATCTCACAGTACGGGCAGGGACCTCACAATAAGGTCACAGAATTTACAATACGGTCAGAGACCTCACAAAACAGTCAGAGACCTTACAAAATGGTCAGAGATCTCACAATAAGGCCAGAGATCTCACAATACGGCCAGAGATCTCACAATATGGCCAGAGATCTCACAATATGGCCAGCAATCTCAAAATAAGGTCAGAGACCTCACAATATGGCCAGAAATGTAACAATATCGTCAGAGATCTCACAATAAGGTCAGAGACCTCGCCATAGGGCCAGAGATCTCACAATGTGGTCAGAGACCTCACAAAATGGACAGAGACCTCACAAAACAGTCAGAAACCTCACAAAATGGCTGGAGACTTTGCAATATGGCCGGAGACCTCACAGTATGGTCAAAGACCCCACAATACGGTCAGTGACGTCACAATACTGTCAGAGATCTCTCAATACACCCATAGACCTCAGCATACCGTCAGAGACACCACAAAATGGCCTGAGATCTCACAATAAGGTTAGAAATCTCACAATAAGGCCAGAGATCTCACAATACAGTCAGAAAACTCACAATACGGCCAGAGATCTCACAATATGGCCAGAGAACTCACAATATGGTGAGAGATCCCATAATATGGTCAGAGACCTCACAATACAGCCATAATCCTCACAATAAGGCCAGAAATCTCACAATACGGTCAGAGAACTCACAGAAAGGCCGGAGACCTTGAAATATGGCTGGAGATCTCAAAATAAGGTTAGAGATCTCACTGTATGACCAGAGATCTCACAATACGGACAGAGACCATACAATATGGCCAGAGATCTCACAATACCATCAGAGACCTCACGATATGGTCACAGCCCTCACAGTATGGTCAGAGACCCCACAAAATGGCCTGAGATCTCACAATACCATCAAAGACCTCACAACATGGCCAGATTCCTCACAATATGGTCAGAGACCTCACAATATGGTTAGAGATCTCATAATAAGGCCGTAGATCTCACAATAAGGTCAGAGACCCCACAATAAGGCTGGAGATCTCACAATAAGGTTAGAGTTCTCAGAATACGGCCAGAGATCTCACAATACGTCCAGCGATCTCACAATACGGTCAGAGACCTCACAACAAGGCTGGAGATCTCACAAGAAGGTCTGAGAACTCACCATATGGCCAGAGACCTCACAAAAATGTCAGCGATCTCACAATACGGTCAGAGACCCTAAAAAATGGCCTGAGAACTCACAGTATGGCCAGAGATCTCACAATACATTCAGAGACCTCACAATACGGACGGAGACATCACAATACGGGCAGAGACCTCACAATAAGGCCGGAGATCTCACAATAAGGTCAGAGACCCCACAATAAGGCTGGAGATCTCACAATAAGGTTAGAGTTCTCAGAATATGGCCAGAGATCTCACAATACGTCCAGCGATCTCACAATACGGTCAGAGACCTCACAACAAGGCGGGAGATCTCACAAGAAGGTCTGAGAACTCACCATATGGCCAGAGACCTCACAAAAATGTCAGCGATCTCACAATACGGTCAGAGACCCTACAAAATGGCCTGAGAACTCACAGTATGGCCAGAGATCTCACAATACATTCAGAGACCTCACAATACGGACGGAGACATCACAATACAGGCAGAGGCCTCACAATAAGGCCGGAGATCTCACAATAAGGTCAGAGATCTCACAATACAGTCTGAGAGTTCACAATATGGCCAGAGATCTCAGAATAATATCAGAGATCCCTCAATACGGTCGGACATCTCACAGTAAGGTCGGAGACCTCACAATATGGCCAGAGACCTCACAATACGGCCAGAGATCCCACATTACAGTCAGAGATTCTTCCCCTTTCCCCTCCTAACCGTGACCCACTTGTTTGCCTCCCGTGGCCCCGGTGTGACCACCTGCCTGTAACTCCTCTCTATCAACTCCTCACTCTCCTTGACCAGACGAAGGTCATCGAGCTGCAGCTCCAGTTCCCTAACGCGGTCCCTTAGGAACTGCATCTCAGCGCACCTGGCACAGATGTGGATGTCTGGGAGGCTGGGAGACTCCACAACCTCCCACATCCGACACTGAGAACAACAAGCTGACCTCACACTCATACTTCCCCCTCTCTTCAAATAACAGGAAAATTGTAGTAAGCACAAGGTTGTGATTGTGAGAGATTTTAATTTTTCACACATAGACTGGGAAGCACATTCTGTAAAAGGGCTGGATGGTTTGGAGTTTGTAAACTGTGTGCAGGATAGTTTTTTGCAGCAATACATAGAGGTGCCAACTAGAGAAGGGGCAGCGTTGGATCACCTGTTAGGGAATGAGATAGGGCAGGTGATAGAGGTATGTGTTGGGGAGCACTTCGGGTCCAGTGATCACAATATCATTAGTTTCAACATAATTATGGAGAAGGTTAGGATCAGACCCAAGGTTGAGATTTTTGATTGGAGAAAGTCTAACTTTGAGGAGATGTGAAAGGACTTAGAAGGAGTGGATTGGGACAATTTGTTTTATGGGAAGGGTGTACAGAGAAATAGAGGTCATTTAAAGGTGAAATTTTGAGGGTACAGGATCTTTATGTTCCTGTTAGGTTGAAAGGAAAGGTTAAAAGTGTGAGAGAGCCATGGTTTTCGAGAGATATTGGAAACTTGGTTCGGAAAAAGAGAGGGATCTACAATAAATATAGGCAGCTTGGAGTTAATGAGGTGCTCGAGGAATATAAAGAATGTAAAGAGAATCTTAAGAAAGAAATTAGAAAAGCTAAAAGAAGATATGAGGCTGCTTTAGCAAGTAAGGTGAAAATAAATCCAAAGGGTTTCTACAGTTATATTAATAGCAAAAGGATAGTGAGGCATCAAATTGGTCCCTTAGAGAATCAGAGTGGACGGCTATGTGCGGAGCCAAAAGAGATGGGGGAGATTTTGAACAATTTCTTTGCTTCGGTATTCACTAAGGAGAAGGATATTGAATTGTGTAAGGTAAAGGAAACAAGAAGGGTAGTTATGGAAAGTATGATGATTAAAGAAGAAGAAGTACTGGCGCTTTTATGGAATATACAAGTGGATAAGTCTCCGGGTCCGGACAAGATATTCTCTAGGACCTTGAAGGAAGTTAGTGTGGAAATAGCATGGACTCTGACAGAAATATTTCAAATGTCATTAGAAACGGGGATGGTGCCGGAGGATTGGCGTATTGCTCATGTGGTTCCATTGTTTAAAAAGGGTTCTAAGAGTAACCCTAGCAATTATCGGTCTGTGAGTTTGACGTCAGTGGTGGGTAAATTGATGGAAAGTATTCTTAGAGATGATATATATAATTATCTGGATAGACAGGGTCCGATTAGGAACAGTCAACATGGATTTGTGCATGGAAGGTCATGTTTGACAAATCTTATTGAATTTTTTGATGAGGTTACTAGGAAAGTTGAAGAGGGTAAAGCGGTGGATGTTGTCTATATGGACTTCAGTAAGGCCTTTGACAAGGTTCCACAGGGAAGGTTAGTCAGGAAGGTTCAATCGTTAGGCGTTAATATTGATGCAGTAAAATGGATTCAGCAGTGGCTGGATGGGAGATGCCAGAGAGTAGTGGTGGATAACTGTGTGTCAGATTGGAGGACAGTGTCTAGTGGTGTGCCTCAGGGATCTGTACTGGATCCAGTATTGTTTGTCATATATATTAATGATCTGGATGATGGGGTGGTAAATTGGATTAGTAAGTATGCAGATGATACTAAGAGAGGTGGAGTTGTGGATAATGAAGTAAGTTTTCAAAGCTTGCAGAGAGATTTAGGCCAGTTAGAAGAGTGGGCTGAAAGATGGCAGAAGGAGATTAATGCTGAAAAATGTGAGGTACTACATTTTAGTAGGACTAATCAAAATAGGACATACATGATAAATGGTAGGGAATTTTCAAAACACTCACAACACGCTGGAGGAACTCAGCAGGTCGGGCAGCATCCGTGGAAACGATCGGTCGACGTTTCGGGCTGGAACCCTTCGTCAGGACTGTAGGGGGAAGGGGCAGAGGCCCTATAAAGGAGGTGGGGGGAGGGTGGGAAGGAGAAGGCAGATAGGTTCCAGGTGAAAAACCAGTAAGGGGACAGATTAAGGGGTGGAGGAAGGGAGGTGATAGGTAGGAAAGGTGAAGAAGGAATAGGGGAAAACACAATGGGTAGTAGAAGGAGGCGGAACAAAGAGGGAAGTGATAGGCAGCTGGGGGAGGGGGCAGAGTGACATAGGGATAGGGGAAGGGAGGGGTAGGGAATTACCGGAAGCTGGAGAATTCTATGTTCATACCAAGGGGCTGGAGACTACCTAGACGGTATATGAGGTGTTGCTCCTCCAACCTGAGTTTAGCCTCATCATGGCAGTAGAGGAGGCTATATATGGACATCTCTGAATGGGAGTGGGAAGCAGAGTTGAAGTGGGTGGCTACTGGGAGATCCTGTATTGAAGAATGCAGTAGAACAGAGGGAACTAGGAATAATGGTGCATAGTTCCCTGAAGGTGGAATCTCATGTGGATAGGGTGGTGAAGAAAGCTTTTGGTATGCTGGCCTTTATAAATCAGAGCATTGAGTATAGTAGTTAGGATGTAATGTTAAAATTGTACAAGGCATTGGTAAGGCCAAATTTGGAATATTGTGTACAGTTCTGGTCACCGAATTATAGGAAAGATGTCAACAAAATTGAGAGAGTACAGAGGAGATTTACTAAAATGTTGCCTGGGTTTCATCTCCAAAGTTACAGAGAAAAGTTGAACAAGTTAGGTCTTTATTCTTTAGAGTGTAGAAGGTTGAGGGGGGACTTGATAGAGGTATTTAAAATTATGAGGGGGATAGATAGAGTTGACGTGGATAGGCTTTTTCCATTGAGAGTGGGGGAGATTCAAACAAGAGGACATGAGTTGAGAGTTAAAGGGCAAAAGTTTAGGGATAACATGAGGTGGAATTTCTTTACTCAGAGAGTGGTGGCTGTGTGGAACGAGCTTCCAGCAGAAGTGGTTAAGGCAGGTTCGATATTGTCATTTAAAGTTAAATTGGATAGATATATGGACAGGAAAGGAATGGAGAGTTATGGGCTGAGTGCAGGTCGGTGGGACTAGGTGAGAGTAAGAGTTCAGCATGGACTAGAAGGGCCGAGATGGCCTGCTTCCATGCTGTAATAGTTATATGGTTATATGGTTAATACTGTCAAAGACCTCACTAAACGGCCAGACATATCACAATACAGACAGTTATCTCGCAATATAGCCAGAGACCTCACAAAACGCCCAACGATCTCACAGTACCTGCAGAGATCTCACAATACCGTCATAGACCTCGGAAAATGGCCTGACATCTCACAATACAGTCAGCGACCTCACAATATGGCCAGAGATCTCACAAAACGGTCAGAGACCTCAGAATACGGCCAGAGATCTCACAATACGTTTAGAGACCCTGCAAAATGGCCTGATAACTCACAATACCGCCAGAAGTACCACAATACAATTGGTCGGAGACATCAGCATACGGCCAGAGATCTCACATTACAGTCAGAGCCCTCAGAATAAGGCCGGGGATCTCACAGTATTGTCAGTGACCTCACAATACAGCCTACGATCTCACAGTACCATCAGAGATCTCACAATTCTGGCAGGGACCTCACAATAAGGCTGGAAATCTCACAATACAGTCAGAGATCTCACAATACAGTCCGGGACCTCACAATACGGTCAGAGATCTCACAATACAGTCAGAGTCCTCACAATATGGCCAGTGATCTCACAGTATCATCAAAGACCTCACAATATGGACAGACACCTCACAATACGGCCAGAGATCTCACAATACGGTCAGAGATCTCACAATAAGGCTGGAGATCTCACAATAAGGTCGGAGATCTCATAATAAGGCTGGGGATCTCATAATAAGGTCAGAGAACTTACCATATGGCCAGTGACCTCACAGTATCATCAGAGACCTCACAAAAAGGTCAGAGATCTCACAATAAGGGCAGGGACCTCACAATTCCGCCAGAGATCTCACAATATGGTCAGAGATCTCAAAATATGGTCAGAGATCTTACAATACGGTCAGAGACTTCACAATATGGCCAGAGATTTCAGAATAATGTCAGGGACGTCACAAAACGATCAGACACCTCACAATATGGCCGCAGATCTCACAATATGGTCAGAGACCCCACAATAGAGTCTGGGACCTCACAATACAGCCAGGGATCTCTCAATACATCCAGACACCTTGACATATGGTCAGAGACCCCACAAAATAGCCTGAGAATTCACAATACAATCCAAGACCCAATAATACAGTCAGAGACCTTACAATACAACCAGAAATCTCACAATACGATCGGAGACCTCACAATAAGGTCGGAGATCTCACAAAATGGTCAGAGAACTCACTATATGGCCAGGAATTTCACAATAAGGCTGGAGATCTCACAATAGTGTCAGACAAATCAGAATATGGCCAGAGATCTCAGAATAATGTCAGAGATCCCACAATATGTTCAAAGATCTCACAATCTGGACAGAGACCTCACAATAAGTCTGGAGATCTCACAATATGTCTGGAGATCTCACAATATGGTCAGAGATCCCACAATGTGGTCAGAGATCTCACAGTAAGGGCTGGGACCTCACAATAAGGTCAGAGAATTCACAATATGATCAGGGACCTCACAAAACAGTCAGAGACCTCTCATTATGGCCGGAGATCTCACAATATGGTCCGAGCTCCCACAATATGGTCAGAGATATCACAGTAAGGGCAGGGACCTCAAAATATGGTCAGAGACCTCACAAATCGGTCAGAGACCTCACAAAACAGTCAGAGACTTCACAAAATGGCCGAAGACCTCACAATATGGCCAGAGACCTCACAATACTGTTAGAGATCTCTCAATATGTCCATAGACCTCAGCACGCCATCAGAGACACCACAAAATGGCCTGGGAACTCACAACACAGTCAGAGACCTCACAATATGACCAGAGATCTCACAATAAGGTTAGAGATCCCATAATACGGTCAGTGACATCACAGTATGGTCAGAGTCCCCACAATAAGGCCGGAGATCTCAAAATAAGGTTAGAGATGTCACAATATGGCCAGAGATCTCACGGTACGGTCAGACATCTTGCAATACCATCAGAGACCTCACAATATGGTTAGAGTCGTCACAATACAGTCAGAGACCCCACAAAATAGCCTGAGAGCTCACAATACTGCCAGAGATCTCGCAATACGGTCAGAGGTCTCACAATACAGTCAGAGATCTCACAATAGAGTCGGAGATCTCACAATATGGTCACTAACCTCACAATACAGTCAGAGATCTCACAATATGGCCAGAGATCTCACAATACGGTCAGCGACCTCAGAATAATCTGTCCTGATGAAGGGTTCCGGCCCGAAACATCAACTCATCATTTCCATTGATGCTGCTCGACCTGCTGAGTTCCTCCAGCGTGCTGAGAGTGTTGCTTTGATCCCAGCATCTGCAGATTATTTTGTGTTTACAACCTCAGCTGTGTACATACATCTATTGATGCTTCCGGACACGTCTTCAGTGATGTTCCTGGAATCATCGGGTGTTTCGGGTCTTTCAACATCATACAACGTCCTCCAGGTGACCCAGCCGGGGCTGATCAGACCCCAGCTTGTGTCCAGATGGCTAGCTACTTATGACTCCATGGCTCCCCTCTTTTGAGCCACAGCCATCTTGAGGCCCTCTCTGCCTCATCGGTGGTCCTGCGGATGGCTCTCCTCTTCCTCTCTCCCTCGATGCCCAGAATGCTGAAGACTCTAACTAAGGAACGGGCTATGAATCCCCTACAACCAACCTCCACTGGGAGACACCTCACTCTCCATCCAGCCTGCTGACAGTTGCTGACCAGTCCTGCGTACTTAGAGAGCTTCCTTTCAAAGGCCTCCTTCAAGCTATCTTCCCATGGGGCTGTCAGCTCCAGCAGCACCACTTGCTTAATAGACTCAGACACTAGGACAATGTCTGGTCGCAGGGTGGTGGCTGCGATATGGTTGGGGAAATTCAGCTGCCCTTCGAAGTCCACCAACAGCTGCCAGTCCCTTGCAGAGGTCAGAATGCCTGCAGATGTTCTTTTGGCAGGTATTGGCTGCTCCCCAGCTCTGACAAAGGCAATGGTCTGCTTGGAGGCTCGTAATAAGGCCAGAGATCTTATAATAAGGTCAGAGACTTCATAATATGGCTAGTGACCTCACAATACAGTGAGAGACCTCAAAATACAGTCAGAGACCTCACAATAAGGCCGGAGATCTCACCATAAGGTCAGAGAACTCACAATATGGTCAGTGACCTCACAATATGGTCAAAGACCTCACGAAACGTCCAGACACCTCACAATATGGACAGGTACCTCGCAATATGGCCAGAGACCTCACAAAACTGTCAGAGACCTCACAATAAAGAGGTCGAATCGCTCGGACTGAGATGGCGCTCAGTACTCGGTGACGGAGAGCTGATCAGAGCTCGAAGTTTTCGGATGACTCAGAGTCGGACCGTGGTCGGGCATGGCAGGGAGAGTTTTTCTTCCTTCTCCCGTCTGCGTGAGATGTGGGACATTTGAGAGACTTTGAACTTTACTGTGCTCACGGACTTCTTCATCAAGTTATGGTATTGCGCACTGTTGTAACTATATGTTATAATTATGTGGTTTTGTCAGTTTTTTCCATCTTGGTCTGTCCTGTGTTTTGTGATATCACACCGGAGGAAATAATGTATCATTTCTTAATGCATCACTAAATGACAATAAAAGTGGACTACGTGTCTTCATAATCTAAAAAAAGTACAGCCAGCGATCTCACGATACATTCAGAGACTTCACAATACGGACAGAGCCCTCACAATGTTATATGCCAGCAGCAATGTTTTATATTGTTTAATTTTTTAAATTGTAAGTAAGTCTTAATTCTTGACTAAGGTTTGAGAGTCAAAGAACGATTTATTGTAAACATCTTTTATATGAATATGGACTGACAGTCAACGCATAATTTTATTGCAAATAATTATTTACTGAATAAGGACTCAGGGTGAACAAATGTTTTTTTTCAATGTAAATAACTTTATTTTGTAATATTTTTGAATAAAGTATATTTTTGGGGGGAAAATAGATTACACACGGTCAGATTTTAATGTTAAAACCATTAATTTATGTTTATTTTTCGAATCCTGAAGGATCCATTCCTAGTTTATTGAAATTATTGAATTAATTTGGAAAGTTTTCAGGATATAAATTAAACCTTAATAAAAGTGAATTATTTCCTCTAAATAATTCTGTTTCTATATATGATGACATTCCTTTTAAAGTTACGGACTCTTTCAAATATTTAGGTATTATCATCACTAAAAATTATGGAGACCTTTGTAAAGCTAATTTGGTTCCCTTAGTGGATTTTATGAAGCAATTATTTTCTAGATGGAATCCACTGACACTTGCAAAATATTCCAATTTTTTTAACTAAGAAGTTTTTTGATCAACACACATCAAAGTTGCTGGTGAACGCAGCAGGCCAAGCAGCATCTGTAGGAAGAGGTGCAGTCGACGTTTCAGGCTGAGACCCTTCGTCAGGACCAACTGAAGGAAGAGTGAGTAAGGGATTTGAAAGTGGGATGGGGAGGGGGAGATCCAAAATGATAGGAGAAGACAGAAGGGGGAGGGATAGAGCCAAGAGCTAGACAGGTGATAGGCAAAAGGGGATACGAGAGGATCATGGGATGGGAGGTTCGGGAAGAAAGACAGGGGGGGGGGAACCCAGAGGATGGGAAGAGGTATATTCAGAGGGACAGAGGGAGAAAAAGGAGAGTGAGAGAAAGAATGTGTGCATAAAAATAAGTAACAGATGGGGTATGAGGGGGAGGTGGGGCCTTAGCGGAAGTTAGAGAAGTCGATGTTCATGCCATCAGGTTGGAGGCTACCCAGACGGAATATAAGGTGTTGTTCCTCCAACCTGAGTGTGGCTTCATCTTTACAGTAGAGGAGGCCATGGATAGACATGTCAGAATGGGAATGGGATGTGGAATTAAAATGTGTGGCCACTGGGAGATCCTGCTTTCTCTGGTGGACAGAGCATAGATGTTCAGCAAAGCGGTCTCCCAGTCTGCGTCGGGTCTCGCCAATATATAAAAGGCCACATCGGGAGCACCGGACGCAGTATATCACCCCAGTCAACTCACAGGTGAAGTGTTGCATCACCTGGAAGGACTGTTGGGGCCCTGAATGGTGGTAAGGGAGGAAGTGTAAGGGCATGTGTAGCACTTGTTCTGCTTACACGGATAAGTGCCAGGAGGGAGATCAGTGGGGAGAGATGGGGGGGACGAATGGACAAGGGAGTTGTGTAGGGAGCGATCCCTGCGGAATGCGGGGGGGGGGAGGGAAAGATGTGCTTAGTGGTGGGATCCCGTTGGAGGTGGTGGAAGTTACGGAGAATAATACGTTGGACCCGGAGGCTGGTGGGGTGGTAGGTGAGGACCAGGGGAACCCTATTCCTAGTGGGGTGGTGGGAGGATGGAGTGAGAGCAGATGTACGTGAAATGGGGGAGATGCGTTTAAGAGCAGAGTTGATAGTGGAGGAAGGGAAGCCCCTTTCTTTAAAAAAGGAAGACATCTTCCTCGTCCTAGAATGAAAAGCCTCATCCTGAGAGCAGATGCGGCGGAGACGGAGGAATTGCGAGAAGGGGATGGCGTTTTTGCAAGAGACAGGGTGAGAAGAGGAATAGTCCAGATAGCTGTGAGAGTCAGTAGGCTTATAGTAGACATCAGTGGATAAGCTGTCTCCAGAGACAGAGACAGAAAGATCTAGAAAGGGGAGGGAGGTGTCGGAAATGGACCAGGTAAACTTGAGGGCAGGGTGAAAGTTGGAGGCAAAGTTAATAAAGTCAACGAGTTCTGCATGCGTGCAGGAAGCAGCGCCAATGCAGTCGTCGATGTAGCGAAGGAAAAGTGGGGGACAGATACCAGAATAGGCACAGAACATAGATTGTTCCACAAACCCAACAAAAAGGCAGACATAGCTAGGACCCATACGGGTGCCCATGGCTACACCTTTAGTTTGGAGGAAATGGGAGGAGCCAAAGGAGAAATTATTGCGAGTAAGGACTAATTCCGCTAGACGGAGCAGAGTGGTGGTAGAGGGGAACTGATTAGGTCTGGAATCCAAAAAGAAGCGTAGAGCTTTGAGACCTTCCTGATGGGGGATGGAAGTATATAGGGACTGGACATCCATGGTGAAAATAAAGCGGTGGGGGCCAGGGAACTTAAAATCATCGAAAAGTTTAAGAGCGTGAGAAGTGTCACGAACATAGGTCGGAAGGGATTGAACAAGGGGGGATAAAACCGTGTCGAGGTATGCAGAAACGAGTTCGGTGGGGCAGGAGCAAGCTGAGACAATAGGTCGGCCAGGACAGGCAGGTTTGTGGATCTTGGGTAGGAGGTAGAAACAGGAAGTGCGGGGTGTGGGAACTATAAGGTTGGTAGCAGTGGATGGGAGATCCCCTGAACGGATAAAGTCGTTGATAGTGTGGGAGACAATGGCCTGGTGCTCCTTAGTGGGGTCACGATCGAGGGGTAAGTAAGAGGAGGTATCCGCGAGTTGTCGCTGTGCCTCGGCAAGGTAGAGGTCAGTATGCCAGACTACAACAGCACCCCCCTTATCGGCGGGTTTAATAATAAGGTTAGTATTAGTGCGGAGGGAGTGGAGAGCAGAGCGTTCCGAAGGAGTGAGGTTGGAATGGGGACAAGGTGCAGTGAAGTCGAGACGGTTGATGTCCCGTCGGCAGTTGGCAATAAAGAGATCCAGAGCAGGCAGAAGACCAGAGCGGGGTGTCCATGAAGAAGAGGAGGGTTGAAGACGGGAGAAGGGGTCATCGGTGGGGGTGGAAGAGTCCTTGCCGAAGAAGTAGGCTCGGAGACGGAGACGGCGGAAGAAAAGTTCCGCATCGTGGCGAACACGGAACTCGCTGAGGTGTGGGCGAAGGGGGACAAAGGTGAGGCCCTTAATGAGAACAGAGCGTTCTGCCTCCGACAGTTGAAGGTCGGAGGGGATGGTAAAGACCCGGCACAGGTTGATTCAATTATTTCGTCTTTTGTTTGGAATAATAAAAGACCAAGAATTGGAAAATGTCATTTTCAAAAATTGAAAAAGGGTGGAGGTCTTGCTCTGTCTAATTTAAGAATGTATTATTGGGCAGTTAATATACGTTTTGTGTGTTCTTGGTTATATTGGACTGATAAGAACGAACGACCACCTTGGGTTGATTTGGAATTGAAAGCTGTGAAACAATTTTACTTAACTTCATTATTAGGAGCCTCTTTACCTGTACAACTAGCCAAAATTTCTATTCTAAATTTATATGCTATGATTAAGCAGTCATTACAAATTTGGTACTAGTTTCGTAATTTTTTTTTAAAATAGTTTAATTTATCAAAACTATTTATTTAAACCTTCATTTAGTGATCCTACCTTTTCTCTTTGGAGGAATAGAGGAGTTTATTCCTTCATGGATCTGTTTCAAGAAGGCTGATTGATGTCTTTTGAGAAATTAGTAACTAAATATTCTCTCTCGTACTCACATTTCTTGCAATATCTTCAGGTCAGACATTTCTTACAAGAATATTTAAGTAATTTTCCATATATACAAGCCTCTGAAAATGAATCCTTTAGTGAAAGGGTTTATTGGGAAAATTTATAATTTACTATTACAACAGTATAATTATCCTTTACTTAAGATTAAGCAAGATTGGGAAAGAGAGCTTAATATGACCTTGATAGCAGAGGATTGGTTGCGAATTTTGAAGTTGATTAACTCTTCTTCGATTTGTGCCAGTCACTTGCTAATTCAATTTAAAATTGTACATCGTTACTATTTGACAAAGGAGAGACTGTCTAAAATATTTCCTAATGTTGATAGTCAGTGTGATAGGTGTAAAACTGAGACGGCTACATTGCCGCATATGTTTTGGTCGTGTTCTGTATTGAAACAGTTTTGGAAATCTATTTTCTCTATAATTTCTATAGCTCTTAAAATTAATTTACCACCTAATAAACTGACAGTTTTGTTTGGTATAATTCCTCAATATATTCACGGTATTTCTATATCAGACCAACATGGAATTGCATTTGTCACATTATTGGCCAGGAAGGCTATTTTATTAAAATCTGCTCCCACTTTGATACAATGGTTCTCTCAGGTGATGTTATGTCTTAGTTTGGAGAAAATTGGAAGTCGAACTTTCGATCCTCGATTTGACTTTGAGAAAAGGTGGGGTTCTTTTGCCCGCTACTGTCATTTGATTTGAATTAATTAAGATGATCCCCTTCTGATTCTTGTGTAATTGGATTTGGTTGGTGGATTGATGTTTTGTTCTTTTATGGAAGCTTGTACGGCGTATAGCTCTGGGGTTGTGCTCCCAATGGGTTGTTTTTTCTCTTTTTTTTTTGTTAGTAGGGTTTTTTTTTGGTTTTAGTTAGTAGGGGTTCTTTTTTCCAAAATAATAGTTTTAACATTTTGTTTTATCTTATTGTTATTGGTATACTGTTTAGCTTGGTTAATCAGTTATTTGATAGCTTAACTCTTATTGTACATATTGATATGTTGATTTGATTACTTTAATGTATTTTTCTGTTGATTTTCAATAATAATTAATAAAAAGATTTAAAATGAATAAAACCACTAATTTTATAGTATCTACTTAAAGCATAGTAACTTAATTGAAATAAACAGAAGTTAACAGTGTGATGCGTGTATATGTGTGTGTATATGTAGCTTCTCAAACTATCAAGCTTAGGAACAATTCCTAAAGTCTTAAGATGGTAAAGTAGAAAAGTTCAGTAATTCACAAAATAAGTGAGTGCGGGGAGAGATTTGCAATCCAGGATATAATGTAGAGAGAAGGCGATTACGAAGAGTCACAGGTTCCCCGCTGGGTAAACGAAATAACAATCGTCGAAGATCTTGTCCGTTGAGCTGCTCCGAAATGCACTTAGAAATATCAGCAGGTGACCTGTCACAGGGAATATTGTCTTCAAATGGTTACCACAGCACCCCAATTCCAGGCAAAGGGCCAGCAAAAGTGGTACCACAGGATACTCCAACAAATCCACACATGTGTGTTATACAAAGTGACATTCACACATCCGTTGTGCACTACGGGCCGATAATCAACCCAACCTCTGAGGCATCAAAGAGTTCCAAACCATAGCAGTAACAAGATGCAGCAACATCTTCCCGCTCTCTCTTTCTATGTGTTTTAAGTCCACAGTAGGCTGTCACAGCCTGTGACTGACTTCATAGTCCCACCTCACTCAGGCGCTCTTAAAGTCACACTCATAGTACGAGCCTGCGTGTCTCATAACAGGTCAGAGACCTCACAATATGGCCAGGGATCTCAGAATATGGCCAGACACCTCACAATATGGCCAGAGACTGCACAATATGGCCCGGGATCTCAGAATAATGTCAGAGATCTCACAATACAGCCAAAGACCTCACAGTACGGTCAGAGACCTCACAATATGGTCAGAGACCTCAGAATATGGCCAGACGCCTCACAATATGGCCAGAGACTGCACAATATGGCCCGGGATCTCAGAATAATGTCAGAGATCTCACAATACAGTCAGAGATCTCACAATACAGGCAGAGACCTCACAATATGGTCAGACACCTCACAATATGGCCAGACACCTCACAATACAACTAAGGACCTCACAAGATGGCCAGA